>NC_045545.1:14421781-14466362 GCF_009769535.1 Thamnophis elegans | reverse complement strand
CAGCATTAAGGCATTAAATTTGCAACATTACCTCTGATCTTGATGACTTCATGAACATACCTGCAACTTCCTGGGCACACCAGGGAACAGTTTACTGTGGCTTTCTTCCAGTTTATTTTTTCAACTTCTGATATTGATAAGCATCCCAGGTAAGTACCAATCAGGCCTGGCCCTGTTTAGCTTCCAGGCCCAGATGAGGTCAGATGCCCAGATGCTCTCTGCTAAGACACTGTAATTAAATCTATATCAAATCAATTTTATTTACTTGTTGTCCAAGGCATGCTCGTGCCTGCAAGAAAACGAGACCGTTTCATGATTATGTTAACTGGGGCTAGACGCAATCATAAAGAGAGTCATAAACAATTAAATGAATGTTGTTGTCCAGAATAATTGAGTCAAAGGGATTAATGACATAGTATGTATCTGTTTTTCAAGAAGATTTACCTGTGCAAAGTGGAACGTTTTTAAGAAGAAAATGGAACCAAAGTCAATAGTCTCTCACCTGCAATATTGAAAACCAATCCTGGAGCTACACTGCAATTTCTTGAATTATAGATCTGTAGTGAGATCGTGCGTGTGTGTGTGTGTAGAGAGAGAGAGAGAGGGAGGGAAGGAGGGAGGGAGGAAAGGAGGAGGTAGGTAGGTAGAGAAAGACTAAGTATGCTAGTGGCGAAGGAGAATTCTTTTTATTAAGATATACGCTAGTAACCTAAGGAAGTTATTGCACTGGAAATGAGTCTAAATTACCAGTAGAGAAGCCTGACATATTTCCAAGTAATAAATGTTACACCCCTCGCACTCTAAATAAAATCTTAGTTACTGTTGACAGTTGGTACGAAACCCCAGTCAGAAATACCAAGCTGGGGAAAATAAGGGCTAACTTTTTGTTGCTGTTGTTGTTGTTATTGTTGTTGATGATACATCTGGCATCCAATCACGAAAGACAATGTCTGTGTCACCTGAATGGCCCCCAGGCATTCACTAGATCTACATTGAGGTTAAACATCTATGTGAAGATGTGACAGCACACCTTATAAAGATATTATTGATAATAGACTTTCTGTAATAACCAAAGAGGAAAGAATATAGCTTTTTAAAGTCTCCCCATGGCTGATCTCATGACTCAAAGATGAGAGACACTGTGCTGCAAGCTAAGTAATAAAATCTGGTGGAGACTCTAGGCAAGCTTGTGACAAATCATATCAAAGTATTATAAAGAAGGAACTTGAGACCCAAGACTATTATTGATTCTTGACAGAATTTCTTATAAATAAGTGTTCAATCTGATCTTGGGCGAGCCAAGGTCCTAGTAAATTCTACCTATTTACAGGCAGGTTGCAAACCAGTGCCATTATATTAGTGAAAGATGAAAGGGGTAAATTTGGCTGGAGAGATTTTGGCTGCTGCCTGGCAGAGGCCGGAGACTATTAGTATGGCCATGCAGGCCCCAGAGAATGAGGCAGGGTAGAAGCAAGATTATTGTATGTATTGGCCCAATTCCTGGTGGTAAAACACTGTGTGTCAATTTTCAAGCTTCACAGAAATCTTCATCACCAGACTGGCAAGGGAACGATCATCAATGTTTGTGCAGAATATAAATGGTTCTAATATCTGATGGTTACCCGTGTCGCTTTGAAAAGGTTTTTAATACAGTAAGATTTAAAGAGCGGTCCTTACAGCAACACATCCCAGCTTTGTCCCTCTCACACTGCACACTCACCAAATTGTCATTGTCTCACAAAGGAAAGGGACAAACAAGTCAGAAGTTCTAACGCAGAACAGTTTGCTAAAAGCAAATTCCGTCATGGGAATTGTGGCTACTGGCTACAAAAGAATGTTGGCTATTGTTACAATAGCCATAGATTAAATTAAATTAAACAATATAAAGGATGGATCTTAGCCAGTGGTGGGTTCCCGGATCCCGTTGCAACTGGTACAGTGCAACGGGGCCTGGCATCCTCCACATACTGCATGCAGTGCAGTGCACGCATTGTCTTACCTTCAGCGATGCCTCCGTAAGCCTCTGTGATGCTCCAGCTGTTTGGAGAGTGTTGTGCAGCACTGTATGTGCCATGTGTGCATGCGGAAGTGTCCGAAGGCTTTAAAAACAGGTAAGGAGCACAGACAGGCGGGTGGGCCCTCCGGAGCACCATACCGGAACGGTACCCAGTGCTCCGGGCAGGCTCCGGTATGCCCACACTGGGGGTACCGCCTGCAACCTACCACTGATCTTAGCTGAGTTTAAGCTCTTCCCCTCCTCCTCTTGTTTCTTGGGCTCTTTTTGATTGAAAGGTTCCCACCACTTGTTCCTTCAAAGCCATTTCACAGTTAGGAATGTGGCCTGAGTATTACACAATTAATACAGTGAAACACCTAAAGGAGCAGAAGCAACATCTTGGATCAGACATGAAAATGTGTCGGGAGGTAGAAAAAAACTTGGGAAAACATAGGTTTTTTTAAAAAAAAATCAGGAGCCTGGATTGGGGCTGAAAGGCGAAAGCAGAAGCAGTCTCCCTCCCATATTTAGGTAGGCCAGGTTGCCCTGATTAAAAAAAACACTTAATCTTTCCCCTGGCATAGCTGCCAAAGCTAGGAGACCCCATGGCTTTGAGGTTATACATCTACCTAATAGGTAAGCAGCAGTGGTGGGTTTCAAAAATTGTTCGAACCTACTCTGTGGGTGTGGCCTCCTTTGTGGGATGGCTTGCCACCCATGTGACCGGAATGGGAGTGGGTTGCCGCCCATGTGACCGGATATGAAGATGCCGACGACACTTGTCAGAACCACCTTAAATTACCTCACACAGCACTGGCATGGTTTTTAAAAGGCACCTTTGCTTTATGTTAAAACAACTTCAACACGCAATGTTCTGATTGCACCACCAATGCAGTAGTCATCCTTACCTTTCACAGAGGCACTGAGTTTTATAAATATGAGCATGATAGTGTAGAATAATCATATCCAAGGACCAGTGGTGGGTTTCAAAATTTTGGAACCTCTTCTGTAGGTGTGGCCTGCTTTCCGGGTCCACTGGTGGAACCTCTTCTAACCGTTCGGTAGGTTTGACGAACCGTTCTACCGAATAGGTGCAAACTGGTAGGAGCCCACCTCTGGTAAGCAGCCTGGTTTGAATCGCAGAAGGATATGGCTAGCTGACAAGAGCTAAATAGCTTGAAATAGATCTATACTAGTCTCCTTCACTTCTTTTACCGTAAATGCAAATTTGGGGAAAGAGTTTTGAGAAAGGGAGAGGCGAAACAAGGATCAGCAGTACTACTCTTCACCCATTGTTTCTTACTTGAAACTCATATACAGTTTTCCTCTGTCTATGAGGAAATATACAGTTGCTAAGCAAGATGCTTGTTACATGAGTTTTGCCCCATCTCACGACCTTTCTTGCACAGTTGTTAAGTGAATCACTGCAGTTATTAAGTTAGCAAGATGGTTGTTAAGTGAATCCGCTCTCCCCATTGACTTCGCTTGTCAAAAGATTGCAAAAGGTGATCACATGAACCCAGGATGCTGCAGCCATCATAAATGCGCCCCAGTTGCTAAGCATCCAAATTTTGCTCATGTGACCTGGGGATGCCGCAATGGTTGTAGGTGTGAAAAACTGTCACTTTTTTCAATCCCATTGTAACTTCCAATGGTCATTAATGAATGTTTGTAAGTCAAGGACTGCCTGTCATTTCTACTGTTGCATTTCTGCTCAAAGAAACCCCGTCAGGATAGTATCTCTGTGTATGATGTATCGCCTATGTGAGGCTTTATACTTCAGTGCAGAGGCAAGGAAATCAAATGTATCCTCCCCCCTATGAATTGCCATGTCTATGGAGATCAAACGACAGAGGTAAAGAATGACAACTCCCTGGATATTTTTCTTATCTTCCACATTTGGGTTGATTCTTGTCTTGAATTAAGGACTGAAACGTTTGAGCTAACCTCTGTATTCTGAAATAAGCCGAGATGGCGCAGTGGTTAGGGTGCAGTACTGCAGGCCACTTCAGCTGACTGCTATCTGCAGTTCGGCGGTTCAAATCTCACGGGTCAAGGTTGACTCAGCCTTCCATCCTTCCCAGGTGGGTAAAATCAGGACCCAGATTGTGGGGGCGATATGCTGACTCTGTAAACCGCTTAGAGAGGGCTGAAAGCCCTATGAAGCGGTATATAATCTAACTGCTATTGCTGCTATTGCTATAAGGCCTATCTAGTAGAGCTGACCATATGCTTTCCTTGGCACATTATGAGCAGCTCTTTCATGACATACCTTGACTTTGAAAAATCAGGATAACGACTGGATCAGACCAAAGATTCATTTAGCTAGCTCTAGGATGGCAAGATGGCACGCGTGCTGGACGTGGCACACAGAGCCATCTCTCCAGGCACGCCAGCCATTGCCCGTTGCTCTTTCCGGATTCCGGCATGCCAGCGTGCACGTGGGACTGCTGGAAACTGGAAGAGTAGTTCCCTGGCACGCATGTGTGTGCTGGGAAGTGGAGCTTCTGGTTTCCGGCACACGCATGCGAGCCAACCAGCTGGTCTTCACACGCACATGGGTGCCACAAACTGAAAAACCAGGTGACCGGTGCATATGAGCACACTGGAAACCAGAAGCTCAGTTTCCGCATGTTGGGGAACTGCTCTTCTGGTTTCCAGCGCTCACACCGTGCACGCACATGTGCTCCTGTTTCGGCATTCAGTGCCGAAAAGGTTCGCCAATACTGGTCTAGCTAATACATTAATGACATTTGTCCTGCAGTGTTTTTTTAAGATTCTGAAAGAACCTTTTGTTTTCCTTCCATTTATGAAGAGGCAATTTCACTGTGCTTTCAAATGTGTTTTGATGGCATGTTTGAGCTCATCATTGCAAGGCTCTGTTGCCTTGATGGTTCCTGCTATGACTTACTCCCTCACACCTCTATGGTTTCCCACCTCCATCCTTGATGAATCTTTCATCAAGATATCCTTCTATCAGAAGGGTTTTCTTCAGCAGGAGAAGCCAGGAAGGCTGATAGCCACTAAGACAGTGTTTCCAACCTTAGATATTTTAAGATGTTTGAATTTCAACTTCCAGAATACCCCAGCCAGCAATCCTACCTGAAGTATTCTGGGAGTTGTTTGTTTGTTTGTTTATTATATTTATATGCTGCCCTTTTCCCCCGAAGGGGACTCAGGGCGGCTCACAACTCAAACCAGGGAAGGGGGATACAGACAAAAATTAAAAACGACACATAACAATGCATAATTTAAAACAATGACAGTCATACCATTCGAGACGGGGGCAAAAGCTCTTTAGCCCCAGGCCTGTCGGAATAGCCAGGTTTTAAGGGCTATGCGGAAGGCCTGGAGGGTGGTGAGGGTTCGAATCTCCACGGGGAGTTCCTTCCAGAGGGTCGGAGCAGCCACAGAAAGGCTCTCCTCCGGGTAGTCGCCAGTCGACACTGGCCGGCGGATGGAATTCGGAGGAGGCCTAATCTGTGGGATCTAATCGGTCTAGTGGAGGTAATTGGCAGCAGGCGGTCTCTCAAGTACCCAGGTCCAATACCATGAAGGGCTTTATAAGTGACGACTAGCGCCTTGAAGCGTATCCGGAGACCAATAGGCAGCCAGTGCAGCTCACGGATGATAGGTGTTATGTGGGTGAACCGAGGTGCACCCACGATCGCTCGCGCGGCTGCATTCATAAATGGCTAAGGTTGGAAACACTGCACTAAGGGATTGATGCACATTGAAACATAACATACTTCCAATACTACTCAGCTGGCTTGATAAAAAAAACCCAAGACTGCATACTTCACCCAATGGAGTCTCATCCAAAATTTCTCTCCGATTTCTTATATAAATAAAAAAAAGCATTTTTACAGTTTTATTTACCTCAAATTGGATGAGTAAAAAAGGAATAGACTTTCAACGTAGCACAAATTATCACATCCTCCCTGCTGCAGTGGGTGAACACATAGGAAATGAATGGAGAACCTCTCTGCCGTGATGAATTCCAGATGTGTAGGTCTCTGATCTTAGAACACATCCTAATAGTAAATGCCATCACAACTAGGAGCCATTGAAATCAACCCAGTATATCAAAAAGGATTTCAAAAGTCTCCTCGAATATGCCTAATTAACCTTAAAATCTATTTTAAAAGAGAGAAGGGGGAAAGCAATTACCCTTTTTGCCTAAGCTTATAACTGCGCTATGAATGTGTTAGTGGGATGAATGGGTGACCCTTGTGGGCACTAAGGACACCACCTCCATTAGCGTCCATATTGTTGCACTGAAGAAGCTGCTACAGTCAACTGAAATGACAGGGTGATAAATATAAACCACTATCATCAATAAGACTGGAATGTAAAAGCACTTAGTTTCAGCCTAAGTAACTCACAGAAAGTTTGGTTTCAGGAGCCAATGCATCATCCATCACTACGCTACCTTCTGTTGACAAGTAATTGTAAGATATCTAGAATGGAGGTTCAATATGAACTGACATTTTTGAAAGGAGGAATTGTGTGCTGCACTTACTCATTAAATGTATTTTCTTGCACTAAAGATGTTTCCTTTTTTAGTTTATGTATGAATAACTTTACTTAAAGTTCCCTTGACACACTGACTTTGCTTTGAATAGCACCTTATATTCATTAACATAAAACCTGAAAGAAAATAATTTTAATGCAGCTTTTTTTTTAACACTTCAAAAGCCTTTAACAAACTGATCGAGCACAATTATGTATTCCAAAGGGAATTATAAAGAGATCACAGAAGGTTGAAAAGTTCTGGTTAAAGGAGTGGAGGGGGGAGAAAGAGAGAGGTAGAGAGTGAAAACATACTCCTCTAAGTTGAAACAGGCATGCTGTGCTGATACTTGAATGCTTATCAAATTGTAAAAGTAATAAATTATTCTAGAATGCCAAAGTTTGTAGGACAAGTATGGTTTGTCTGACAATAAGTGAGAATGACAAGATATTTGGAGATCAGAATCAATTTACGTTGCAGTTTGTGGTAAGAGCACAATCCAGCCACAGTGTAGTACTCTTCATGATTTAAATGGAAACGTTAAGTGTTTCCAACAGAAGAGAATAATATAGCTAAAGGTTGAACTATGGAGTCCTTTGTGCTCTCTGAGCTTGGCTTTTTCCTTGCAAAAGTTTCATTACCTGACTAGGTGATATCATGAGTGCTAGTAAGTGTGGGGTTTATATATACAGTAGCTTGCCCTGCCAGTATAGGTGGGGGAATGGTTTTATCCTTGGCAATTCCTTGATTAGGGTATTGTTTTTGCTTGATCATTTGACTGGTGTTAATCCCTGCTTATCTAGGTGTAGATACAAGGCCACGCTATGGAGAAAAATCCCTTTGTTGGTCTCAGCTCAAGAAGTGTTTCATAAAAAGGAAACAGCAAGCAAAGACAAATGGTTAATATAAAGGCTTGCTAGACAGGAAAATGGGGAGCTTAAGATGAAATCAAGAGAACAATTGACTGCAGAGGGATTTAGTTTTCAGTGGTTCTCATATTCACAATTAAAATAAAGATTTAATATAGATAAAAATCAGGAATGGAATATGATAAAATGGAATATGATAAAATGGAATTTGAAAATGAATTATGTGCAAATGATAAGTGATTACTAAAATGTATAAACTTTTTTGAGATTAGTAACAGGGGTAGAGCAAGTAAAAGACTGTATGGTAAAATGAGCCAAGAATTTAGTGTGTGTGTGTGTGTGTGTGGTGTGTGATATATCTATATATATATATATATATATATTATATATATTTATATATATTATTATATATATATATATATATATATATATATACTTAAAGTCACAACCCCTGGATGCCCAAGTATGGGAGGAAGGTCACACTTCCACTCTCTGTCATTAGGCTCGTCACAAGAGACCATCCAGACAGAAACCCAATATTTTTTACTGTTGCCTTTTTGTTACATTTGCTATATTTATGCTGATAAATATATAATATATATATATATATTATATTATGTTATATTTATGCTGATAAATAAATAAAGGGAGACTAGTATAGATCTATTTCAAGCTATTTAGCTCTCATCAGCTAGCCATACCCATGCTTGGAATCGAACCTGTAGATCTATACTAGTCTCCCTTTATTTATTTATCAGCATAAATATAACAAATGTAACAAAAGGCAACAGTAAAAACTATTGGGTTTCTGTCTGGATGGTCTCTTGTGACGAGCCGAAGACAGAGAGTGGAAGTGTGACCTTCCTCCCATATTTGGGCATACCAGGGGTTGTGACTTTAAGTATATACCTCCACCCTGGCTGGCTGATAAAGGAGTCGTTCTCTGTAGCTCAAATGGTTAACTCCCTGCCTGGGAGGCAATAGAGCACAGGTTCGATTCCCAAAAACTTGGGTATGGCTAGCTGATGAGAGCTAAATAGCTTGAAATAGATCTATACTAGTCTCCCTTTATTTATTTCAGCATAAATATAACAAATGTAACAAAAAAGGCAACAGTAAAAAATATTGGGTTTCTGTCTGGATGGTCTCTTGTGACGAGCCTAATGACAGAGAGTGGAAGTGTGACCTTCCTCCCATACTTGGCATACCAGGGGTTGTGACTTTAAGTATATACCTCCCACCCTGGCTGGCTGATAAAGGATCGTTCTCTGTAGCTCAAATGGTTAACTCCCTGCCTGGGAGGCAATAGAGCACAGGTTCGATTCCCAAAAACTTGGGTATGGCTAGCTGATGAGAACTAAATAGCTTGAAATAGATCTATACTAGTCTCCCTTTATTTATTTATCAGCATAAATATAACAAATATATATATATATATATATATATATATATATATATATATATATATATATATATATATATATATATACATATACATATATACATACATACATACACATACATATATATATATACACACATACACATACATACATACACACACATACTGTATATATATTGTATATGTATAGACATATAGTCATTGTATTTGTTTGTATATGACATCAGAGAAATTGTCTAAGAAGTATAAAAGTATTTCTAATCATATTTGAAAATGCAAAAAAACATGAAGGGACATTTTATCATATTTGCTTGACTTAAGATAAAGTGAAAAGATTCTGGGTACAAATGCATTTAGTGATACATAAAGGTTTAAAACTTAATATTCTAATGAATCTGAAACTTCATTCTTTAGAACTTACATACACTCAACTAGAAAAGGCTTATGGACAATTGATTTTATATAGGGTACCTGGAGTAAGGCTATCATATTACAAAGATGGAAAACCATAGAATGACCAATAATGGAAGAATGGATTATGAAGATGGTTGAGTTTGCAGAAAAGGCTAAATTGACTTATTTGATTAAGAAGTGAACTACATTTACTTTTATAAAAGACTGGAAACCCTTTATACATTTTTTTTTGCTGAAAATGAATAAAAATGAATTGCTGACTTAGGGAATTATTGATTAAAAGGTTTGTTTATGGGAAGGGAACTATGATATGCAATATGGGAGGGTAGAGATGGTAATTGCTATGTTTGTAATTGCTGCAAAGATCAGAAATGGCTTCTGTGGATACATATTTTTCTTAGGTTATTTTCACTTTTTTTACTCTTTCACAAACTTTTTTCTGTTTCTATTTCTTTCTTCATTTTATCTGTAGTGATTAAAAATCTTGATAAAATCTTATTTAGATTATTAAAAAAGAACTGGGCCCATCTAATTAAAGTGTCATTTTTTTAACTTAACTCTCTTTAAGGAGAGTTTGGAAACAATGTTAGCTCTAGGTAAAGAAATTTGATGGTGTAGTGATCAGAATGTCAGATTCAAATCTTTCTAGTGATGTGCTTGCTGTCAATCAAATACATGTTATTGACATGCAATTACATAATTACCGGTTGCATATTCCCTAAGTCTGTTGTAAGTTGAAAAACTTGATATCTGTCACTTTGAAGTTTTCAAAAGAAGAGTGGGACAAAATTGAATAAATAAATAATGGAGATGTGTGCACAAATACACCAATACTTAAACAGAAATCTTTCTTTCAAGCGTGGATGCCACAAAACCCAAGTGAGTCCACTAGTGATATTAGATACAACAAATATTTGTCCAAATATTTTTCCTACTTTTCTGTTTAAAAGTGGCTCTCAAATTTCAGTCTATGCTTAAACCAAGGTTTAAACCAGTGTATTTAAAATATGAATCAATTCAAAGATCAACTCAATCAGAAATTTTGATTGGTCCAGAATGCAGTGATGTGGGCAGTTATGTGAATGTCTTGATATGCCCATGCAACACCTCCTCTGTGTGAGTTCTACTTGTTGCCATTTGTCTTCTAGTTGTGATTTAGTTTGCTCTTATTTCCTATTAAGCCCTACATAGTATAAAGTCATGCTTATTTTGGCATGCTTTTTCCTATGGTTTCTGTCCCACTGCTATGGGTCATCACAGTTGGGACAATCTAGGTTCCTTTGATTGAATAGGGTAATGTTAGGACCCAGGAAGATTGTCTCCCTTTTGCAATGAGATCTTCCCTGAATTCATGTGGCTTCCATCCTGTTGGCACTCTGTAAAACCCTGAAGATCTGATTGTTCTCCCAGACCTTGGCCTGAGATATGTGTGTGTGTGTGTGTGTGTGTGTGTGTGTGTGTGTGTGTGTTTCCTTGGTGGATGTGTTTTTGTCATTTTGTTTTTGTCTTTATAGTGACCAAATCTCATCTTGTTTTGGCTTGTATTGGATTTTTTATGGTAATACTAGCCGATAACCCAGTGTTACTTGAGTATTTATTTATAGAGGAAAAAATGTCCAGACCAAACATAATTTCTAATGTTGGATTTTCCCCCTTACCAGAGGGACCCCCCTTATGGAGGTCTGTGAAGCCATTACCATGGCAACGCAACTGCATTGTACAGTAGAAGCTATTTTATGACAGTACAGTAGAAGCCATTTTTAGGCACAACAGGCTGTATCTTAACAGAACACACAGCCTGAGGGTTTCTGGGGTGTCTTACCCCCACAATATTTGTTTCCAGAGAGTTCATCTGTGTACCAGGTTTGGTTGAAAATTGCTCGAGGCATTGCAGAGTTATGCTGGACACACACACAACACACACACACAGAGCCATATATTAGGCAATGCCTAAAAGAAAGGGGAAGGAGGGGGGAACAGAAGCTAGGTGGATATGGTAAAGAGATTTAGAATGTTAAACTTAGAAAGTAAGAATGGAATTAAATGAGCTTGAGCAATAAGAATTTATGGCCTACATTCCTGCCAAATATCACAAGAATCTACTATTTTTTGTTTTCATTTTTCAAGCACCAACAATATGGTTGTTCTGCATAATTTACCAGATATGTTCTGTCCCATCTTAGCCATAGAACTGGCTGGGTGACTTTGAGCCAGTCATTCTCTCTCAATTAATCCATGGATTTGCTTTGGGGAAATAGGAGGAATGAGTATTGTGTGCACTGACTTGAGTTATTTATAAAAATTATAACGGTAGTAAATACATACATACATACCCACTCATCAGTGACGTGTGGTGAGGTTTGGCTGGTGAGGCAAAAAAAAGAAAGCGGCTTTTGGCCACTCCGGCGCTATGTCCGCCATAGAGGCGGGACGTGTCCCGCCTCTATGGCAGACACAGCGGCAGAGCTTTTGGACGTCCAAAAGCCCCGGTGCTGTGTCTGCCATAGAGGCTTTTGGACGCCCCGGCACTGTGTCCGCCATAGAGGAAAAACTTCCTTAGACTAACGGAAGACTTTAAAAGCAGAGAGGACCTATGGAAAGCTTCAAAGAATCAATGCTGGATGGAACCAAAGCCTCCCTGCCTCCCCGGCGCTAGAGGCAAAAGCCACCCTGCCGCTATGTCCAAAAGCCCAGCCGCTATGTCCGACATAAAAAAGTGCCAGCCTGCCCGCCAGCAGAGGCGGGTAAAACACACCACACACACATAAATTACTTACAATAACAATTACTTACAAATTACATTAATTTTGAATCCCTCCCCCTCCCTCCGACCCACATACCTTTTCCAGCTGTTTCACAGAGGATTTCAACTCTGCTCTTGTCTGCCATGATGAAAATGTAAAAATGTAAAAGGAAAAAGGCAAGAGCTGCTGAGGTCAGGCTGGATTAGCTGCTGCCAGATTCTCCAATGGATGACTCTGCTTAACTGTTTAGAAAAGCCTCTAAAAAAAGTGCCCTCTACAGGAGGAGGCAAGAGAACCAAGTGCCTCATCTACATAAGGAATTTTCAGCTTTTAACCCTTGCTTAACTCTTCTGGAGTGATCATAAAGTCAGACTAAATGAGCACGTGGTTCTCCTGCCTCCTCCTGTAGAGGGCGGTTTTTTAGAGGCTTTTTAAACAGTTAAGCACTAAGCAGAGTCATCCACTGTGACTCTGGCAGCAACTACCTCAGCCTTTTTCCTTTTAATTTTTTTTCTTTTCATGATGACAGTGGTGAGGCCCTCCCTCCCCTGCCTCCCCTGACTGCACGTCACTGCCGCACATATACAAATAGATTCTGGAGCCATATCTAAAGAACTTACTAATCTCAAGATACTGCAGTGCCATTTGGAAATCATTGAACAAATTTGTAGGTCACTGAGAAAAGTTAAATACAGGTATTCTTCAACTTACATTTATTTAGTGACCATTCAAAGTTACAACAGCACTGGGGAAAAAAACTTATGACTATTTTTCACACTTATGAACGTTGCAGCATCCCCATGGTCACATGATTTACATTTGAATGCTTGACAACTGCTTCATATTTATGACCGTTGCAGGGTTCCGGGGTCATGTGATCACCTTTTGCAATCTTTTGACAAGCAAAGTCACAGGGAAGCCAGATTCACTTAACAACCATGTTACCAACTTAACAACTGCAGTGATTCACTTAATAAACGTGGCAAGAAAACTTGTAAAATGGGGCAAAACTCACTGAACAAATTTCTCATTTAGCAGCATAAATTCTGGGCCCCATTGTGGTCATAAATCGAGGACTGCCTGTACTTTAGAATACTTAGAAGCTGTATTTGGAAGATGTGAGTGGTCCAACACTAGAGGTTTTCAGGAAGAGACTGGACAGCCCTTTGTTCAGAATGGCAGAGTCTCCTGCTTGAGCAGGGGTTAAATTAGAAGACCTCCAAGCGGTGTCAGATTTAGATGAAAAGAGGCCCTAGGCTATTCCACTTATGAGGCCCTTTCACCTCCTTTTTAAGTTTGTAAATTACATGAGAGACAATAAAATACATCATTACTGTGATATATATCAATATAATCAATATATATCAATATATAGCTGGCCTCCCAACGGAGGGCGGCTCTGCTCTGCGGCAAAGGCAGCGAGGCCAGCCGCCTCCCCTGCTGCGCTCAGCTGCCCAGCTCGGCCCCCTCGCCCTCACCTGCCTGGCCGCTGGTGGGCTCTCACCCGACCGCCGGTGCCGGGAACGGGGCGGCTCCCCCAACTGCCGCGGCGCTGGAACGATCTTAGCCCATACATTTTTATGTTTGTTTATTAGTCATATGCGTAGAATTTCTCCTTATTTTCGGTTCAGTGTTTTAGTGTTCACTGTTTTTAGAATAGTGTAATTTTAATTTTGCTAACAATTTGAATGTAGGCCCCTCTTGATCATGAGGCCCTAGGCTGAAGCCTAGTTAGCCTATAGGAAAATCCGGCCCTGCCTCCAAGGTCCCTTCCAACTCTATTATTCTATGTTTTAAGTTTGAAAAAAAAAGTTTCACCTTGTCTTCTTCTCCACTACTCTTTCCAATCAATGAAGCATCTCTTCCATTTTGTGCATACATCCATGTCCCATTGCCTGGCACTCTTCTTAAGATAAAACCAACTATACATTCCATGCCAGATAGAGGCCAAGTTGGATAACAAACTATCCCTTTCCCAATTGACCTTTTTATTCCATGCACATTTCTAGTCCAATGTGAATCCTCTCGCCCACTTGATTTTCATTTCCCTCATTTCAAAACAGATATATGCAGAAGCCGACACACCCGCTTTTAAAGGGCTGTTTTTCTTTCTGAATCATCGTGGAATGTGCCTTCTGACTCCCTTCTGTGTAAATAATGTGCAGAATAATCAAAAGTACCATCATGGCTTTGACAGCAGAACCCTTTTGATGAATAAGACCTTATGTGGGATTATTATATGACATTTCCAATGAAATTATATTTATGAGTCCACAATTCCATTATGTTTCTCCTTATTGCAGAGATTTCAGGCATTTAGCAAATGTTTTAGGGAAAGAAAAATTGCTGTCTACAATCTGGAAGACCCCCATCCATTAATAGACAGGAGATGACATGCTTTAAAAAAATGTGGGATAATCAATGTATATGTGCAGAGGTTTGTTTCAGGGATTAATATTTCAGCATTTACATTTATTGAAATCCCTGGCTGGCACGTATGCTACATCTGAAGCATACAATGCCCCAAAGTACACCGAAGAATATCTCAAGGGTTATAAACAGCAGGCTGGATGAAGTTTGGTAGATCTATATCTGGTCATTGCCATCCTGAGAAAATCTGAATAAAGGCATAATATAAATGTATAGAATGTACAAAGATAATGTGCTTACGTAAGGATTCAGGTAAGATGTTCAATGCACTTACAAGGCCTATTTAGATCTCACTAAAGACACAAGGATCTTTTCAAGCAAAAGAGGGCAAGGATATGCACCAGTGGTGGGATTACATTGTTTTTACTACCTGTTCTGTGGGTGTGGCTTGGTGGGCATGGCAGGGGAAGGATACTGTAAAATCTCCATTCCCTCCCCACTCCAGGGGAAAGTTACTACAAAATTCCCATTCCCACCTGATCAAGTGGGACTCAAGAGGTCAATAGATGGGGCCAGTCAGAGGTGATATTTACCGGTTCTCCAAACTACTCAAAATTTCCACTACTGGTTCTCCAGAGCTGGTCAGAACCTGCTGAATACCACCTCTGATATTCACCCTATCCCTCTTGAGGTCTATTTGTGTGAAGGGAGCTATAGTTTCTTTCTAAACCATAGTTGCACAGTGGCTAAAGTGCAGTACTATAGGCTACTTCTGGCTGCCGGCTGCCAGCACTTCAGCAGTTTGATTCTCAGCAGCTCAAGGTTGACTCAGCCAACTTTTCGAGATCGATAAAATAAGGAGCGAGATTGTTGCGGGCAATATACTGACTCTGTAAACCACTTAGAGAGGGCTATAAAGCACTCTAAAGTGGCATATACTATCTAAGTCTATTGCTATTGTTACTGCTAAACACATTAATTCGGTTGTTCGTTTTTCAAAAGAATATCAAGACATGAGTGTCTCAACAATGTGGATCAATAGCCTTAGCAGTAAAATTCATGGATACCTGTTCTGACCTCCCTTTTCCATCCAGGAATGAAAGCCAAAAGCCACGTAACTAAAAAGGTTTCTTTTAATCAGTCCAAGCTCTTGTTGGCTGCAAGCCCAAAAACAAAGATAATAGCTCCGACAGAAAGTCCTATAACTCACACCACAATGCAAACCCAGCTTCTCTTATCTCAAAACACTTATCCAAGTTGGCTTCTCTCGGTTTATGAACGCGAACAAGAACAATCACTAGAACAGGAACGGAACGTTGACTTCTGCAACCAGAGCGTGGCACCAGCAGTCTCTTTTATCTGCAGGAGGGGATCACAATGAGCAACAACTGCTTGCAATCATCTCCTGTAAGTACTCAGTTGTTCCTTCCGTCGAGTAACCCTTCGACAGGGTGCATCCTGAAACAACTCCCAAGTGTTTCCCTGAACACTCCCTCGATCCAATACTCTGCCGCCACCTGGTGGCCAACGGCTCCTGCCGGGCCACAACAGATACCAATTGTATCTCTATCGAGCTTATTGTTCTCCTGGATTACCTGAATATTGCAGGTTCAATTGCATTCTGTTTAGGCAACCTACATGTAATTGGAAATTTACCAAGAATTACATTTCCTTTGACTTACACACTATAATTAGAAGCATTCACTTTGGACCATCTTTCCAATAAGCCCCCTCTTCCTACCGCATTGTTATTTCTCCCCCAGCCCCTTTGCAGAGCAAGAGGGTCCAAGAGTAGCAGGACAGGGAATTGAATGGACATCCTTTTCAATGCCAATTTGCCTAGGCCAACAATCCCTCAAAGTTTGAAAATGTTGACTTATAAGACACACCCTGGGCTCCCACAAAGCCTGCTGTGCTCCAGCTCTCTGTAGCCTGTTGTGGCAGTGGGAAGGAACACCTTCAGATAATGAAGAGGTTAAGTCTGATTGTAATTAGATTGCAGTATGCACAGTCATGTGGTTCATAGTAAATTTGCCTTGATTAACTGGTCCTGTTTGTTAACATTAGCACTCTCTGTGTTGGCTGTGGAGAAATACCATAGACTGGTGCAAGATTAATGAAGGCAGGTACGCATGCTGATTAGATTGTGGCAGTTTAATAAACTCTTTGAACATTAAATTATTTAATGCATTCATGCTCATGCCGCGTATTCAATGGTCAGCTTGACCACCCTATGTGCTAATATTGAGAATTGAAATGCAGAGGATGAAAGAAATACAGCCGTGTATGAGGTAATTAGCTCTCATGTCTGATAAATGGGGCAATACCGATGTGTATACATGTTTTAGCACCTCACAAATAGTCCTTTCATTAACCAGGATGTTTGCTGAAAATTTTATGAAAGGTTTAGCTTGATTTTGGGTTTCGTAAGCCATTCGGCTAGCAGCTAGAGTTGCTGTTGGTTTAATAGCTGGAACCAATTTAAAACTTGAAAGGAAAGAAAAGTAGAAGACGTCAGTCAATTTAATGTTACAACAATTATGCTTCCCACAGTATTGTAAGCATCCAATCACAGAATGTGCTGAAGCTGCTATCTTTGTTTTTTCTCTCTCTCTCTTTTGGAAAGCTATATTTCAATTGTGAGATCTGAGACAGATATTTCTCACTGTATGAATTTGTATATACAGTCTGTGTGTGTGTGTGTTGTGTGCGTGTGTGTGTTTAACAAGCCCATCAGATGCCAAGAAAGTTGCTGAAGTCTAAGGGAAAGCACTAAGTTTTTTGCATTCAGCTGCTGCCTGAATGTGTTTGGAGTGTATGGTGAATCCCTTTCAACCCTGTCATGGGCAACATGGATTGTATGCAGTGGTGTGTTCCGGATCCTGTTGCAACTGGTACGGTGCAACAGGGCTGGGCGTCCACCACATGCATGCGTGCAGCACGTGTGCAGTGTACACATGCATACTTACTGCCCGCAATGCTCCAGCTGCTCGGTGGAGCGTCATGCAGGCGCCGTACACTGCATGTGCGTGCACAGAAGCCCCGATTGGCTCAAATACCAGAGCGGGCGAGCGGGCCCTCCAGAGCACCGTACCGGAACACTACCTAGTGCTCCCAGCAGGCACCGGTCCGCCCGTACTGGCACGTACCGGTTGTACCCCCACCACTGATTGTACGTCAATTGACATATCAATTCATGTTAAAAGCAACATACCAAGAATGCAGCATCCTGATGAAAGATGATGGATCATTTCATTTGAAGCAGTATACATCATGCTAAGTGGTATCCAAAGCAATGGAGTGAACCATGCTGCTAACAAGATGTTACCTATGCTTAATCTATGACTTTTCCCATTCAGTCTCTTTGACAACTGCCACTATACTTAATAGGTAAAGGCAAAGATCCCCCTTGCATGTACAGGGCGGGGCATAACCTTTTCCTAGGGGGTCACAGCAACACTTGTAATAACAACACAAATAATTCATACACCATTCGAAAGCCCATCAAAAACTGAGTTTATTGACACGATTTAATAGTCAGTATGATTATCAGTAACCCAATCCGGATGACGTTTCAATTTGTTTGCAATCCATTTTCGATGGATAAACGTCGCTCCAGCATCGCGAGCCTCTCGAAAGGCAATGCATTTTATTCTGTCAATGATCCTTTGTTCTTCCGAATCGAATTTTCCAGCCATTCTTAAAGCAAATTTAACATTTAATAGCTCATTCAATTCAGTTTTTTATGGGCTTTAAAATGAGGTGTCGCGGAAGTTGTAAACTGCTGTCGATCTTGCTGTGACCCCCTAGGAAAAGGTTATGCCCTGCCCTGTATGTGCTAGTTGTTCCCGACTCTAGGGGGTGATACTCATCTCCGTTTCAAACCAAAGCCGCGCTGTCCAAAGACATCTTCGGGTTATGTGGCTGGCACGACTAAATGCGAAAGGGCATGGAACGCTGTTACCTACCTACCAAGGGTGGTTCCTATTTTCTACCTGCATTTTTACGCTTCCAAATTGCTAGGTTGGCAGAAGCTGGAACTAGTCGTTACTTTAAAGCCCTACATGTATTGGACCTGGGTACTTGAGAGACCGCCTCCTTCCAATTACCTCCCTACGACCAATTAGATCCCACAGATTAGGCCTCCTCCGAATACTATCCGCTAGCCAGTGTCGACTGTCGACCCCTCGGGGCGGGCCTTCTCTGTGCTGCTCCGGCCCTCTGGAACAACTCCCATGGGATCTGGACCCTCACCACCCTTCAGGCTTTCCGCAAAGCTATCAAGACCTGGCTGTTCCGCAGCCTGGGGCTGATGAGTTTCCAGCTCCACTTGAATTGTTGCGACGTTGCGTTGTTTTTAATCTGTTTTGTATTTGGTTGTCTTTGTTTGTTGTTGTATCCCCCCCCACCTTGTTTGTTACCGCCCTGAGTCCCTTGGAGTAGGGGCAGCCATACAAGTGTAATAAACATTGAAGTAACGGGAGCCCACTCCATATGTGGCATTAGGATTCGAACCGCCAAACTGCTGACTTTCTGATCGACAAGCTCAGCATCTTAGTCACTGAGCCACCGCGTGCACTATACTTAATACTACAGTAATAAACAATGCTACATTGTTGCCATCATCTTCTATCTAGGACAAAAGCTGCTACCTAGATCAAACCTTATGGGACATTTAGCCTATTATTTACCTCTTCTGCTTCTATTTTACCTCTATTCCAACTCAAGACAGTTTAGAAAAAAATCCAGGTGTATTTTCCAATTAAGGCTAGGTAATTCCGGTCTTACTGATTCCAGTAGGTATGTTTTAAGCACATTCTTAACTCTGCCATTTGAATCAAGGATTTCATATAGCCGCCGTCTCAGAATTAGCATTACATTATTATGTTCAAGAGATCACCAGTACATAAGTGGGTATAGGTTCATACCCTAAAGCCTTCATTCCTTGATTGATATCCTAAACAATAAAAATCAGTGCAGCCAATTAATTCTATTATTTATTTTAAAGCTATTGCATTCAGAGTAATTGCATGTTGTATTTCAACCCAGTGGGGAAAAAAAAACAAGCAAACATAAAAGTAATGGAAACAATAATCACATAAAAATAACGGCAGCCCCTTGAAGTTAGCAACTAAAATCCTTTGGAATAAACAGGTCACAGCGTCCCCTTAATTCCATTTGAAAGACAAAAAATAATCTCCTGACCTCATCAATAAGGTCAGCTCAGAGTACCTGAGCAATCTGCCAAATAACCAGATAACCAATAAAATATCTTCCTTCCTTCCTCCCCCCCTCCCTTCTTTCATTTTCCTTTTTTTTTTTTGCTCTCTTTTTTTAATCACTGTCTTTGATAGAAGAAAATATTTGTAGCTCGTGGTTGAAATGTGAAGTCCTTGAGGTTCTCTGAGCTTGGTGCTCTCTTGGTTGTTTTCTTGCAGACATTTCATTACCAAACTAGGTAACATCATCAGCACTGCTGATGTTTGCTGCAAAGTCAATGATGCAGATGTAAGCTTGAAAATGCCAGATGCTACGGACAGAAGAAGCATAAAACACAATGTGATCCAAAGTTTGAATGGTGGAGCGGAAGGAGGAAAATCACATTTTCAATCATTGCGTTTTCTTCCCAGGCAGAGGTTCAGATGTTAACTGCTGAGGTAGAGCTCCTCTCTAGAGTACCAGATTGGAGCAACCACCTAGGTTTGAGGTGGATACTGAAAGAAACTCTAAAGACCCCAGTCCACCACATCAAATTGGCTAACTAAATCAATAACAATAGCAATAGCAGTTAGACTTATATACCGCTTCGTAGGGCTTTCAGCCCTCTCTAAGTGGTTTACAGAGTCAGCATATTGCCCCCAACAACAACAATCCGGGTCCTCATTTTACCCACCTCAGAAGAATGGATGGCTGAGTCAACCTTTGAGCCGGTGAGATTTGAACAGCCGAACTGCAGAACTGCAGTCAGCTGAAGTAGCCTGCAGTGCTGCATTTAACCACTGCGCCACCTCGGTATGGAAGTTAGTGCACCTCAGTATGGAAGTTGGTATGGAAGTCAGTGTTTTGATTCAAGACATCAAAGTGGAATGATTCAATTTTATGAAGCCATGACAGAATCCTTACTGGAATAAGGTGATTGCACAGACCTATTAAGAACATTTATGACAGAACAACCTTATTGTTGGGGTTGGGGTACCACTATCACAAAAGCAGGCTAACCCATTGAGGCCTATCTTGTAATGTTGCAGATGTAGATGTGATTCCTGACACTTTATCCAGTTTGTGTCCATATTCCATTGCCCACATGCCACTCGGGGGGTGCAATGGTTCAGCAGTTAAGACCTGATCTTATCATCTGGAAAGCTGATAGTCTGGGTTTGAGGCCCAAGTGCCACGCAACAGGGTGAGCTCCCATTACTTGCCTCAACTCCTGCTCACCAACTATTCGAAAGCATGCAAATGTGAATAGATAAATAGGCACCACTTTAGCAGGAAGGTGACAGCATTTTGTGCACCTCAGGGTATAGACCAGGGGTGGGTTTCAACCAGTTCGCGGCGGTCCCCGCGAACCGGTTGGTCGGCGAACCCGGAGGTAAGTAACTTCCGGGAACGGCGAAGGGCCCACCCGCCCACCCACGCTCCTTACCCGTTTTTGACGGGTTCTGCACTTCCACGCATGCGCAGGACGCATACAGCGCCTGCGCGATCCTCCAGGAGCAGCTGGAGCATCGCACAGATGCTAGTATGCATGCGTGCACTGCACGCGTGCACGAGGACGCCGCCGGCCCCGTTCCAACCGAACCGGTTGGAACGGGGTGAGAAACCCACCCCTGGTATAGACATGCTGGTTGCATCATCATGGCAAGATTTTCGGACAACATTGGTTCTTTCAGTTAAGAAACAGAGATGAGCACTGATACCTAGACTCAGACATGACTAGAAAGGGGAAATCTTTACCTTTATATGTCACTCGTCCTACCACCAAAGGAACTCTGGGCAGCTTCAAGTGATGAAAAAGCATCAACATAAAAGTATTAAAATTAGCAATAATTAAATATTTTTTTAATTTATTAAATTTGTATATGTCACTCATCTCACCACCTAGGAGGACTCTGGGCAGTTTACAATGGCATAAAAGCATAAGTATTAAAGTATTAAAAGCACTAAAATCAACAACCACTAAATATTTCTTTGTGTATTCATAAAATATATTCGGACTTTAAGAGTATAAGATGCACCAAAATGCACCAAGATTTTGAAGAGGCAAATAAAAAAAAGTTTTTGCACTCTGCTGACCTCCCAAAAATGGTCCTTTTTTCACAAAAATGGCCCTTTATTATTTTTAAAAAGGGTATGAATAGCCTTTAGGAGGCTTTTTAGAGTGCTCCTGGGGGGTGGGCCCAAAAAATGAGCAAAAATGGCCCATTTTTTTACAAAAATGGGCCCATTTTCTGTCAAAAAAGGGCATGCATAGCCTTTAGGAGGCTTATAGACTGCTCCTGGGGCTGGTGGTGGTGGGGGAATTGAACAAAAAATGGTCCATTTTTTCACTCATTTCACCCAGTTCCCAGGAGCACTCTGAAAGCCTCCTAGAGGCTCTGCACGGCCATTTTGGTGAATGGGGTGGGGTTTCAGGAGGAAAAAAATGCTGTATTCAGTGTATAAGATGCACCCAGATTTTCAGCCTCTTTTTTGAGGGAAAAATTTGTATTTGTATTTGTATTTATTTGTCTTGTATGCTGCCCACTCCCGAAGGACTCCAGGCGGCTCACAATAGACAAGGGAAGGGGGAAAACTAGACAAAGACAACACTTTAAAACAAAACCGCAACATTCACAATTTCCGTGGAGCTGGATATTTCACAGGCCCCCCAGCCTGCTGGAGCAGCCAGGACTTGGTGGCTTTGTGGAAGGCCGGGAGGGTAGTAAGGGTCCAGATCTCGACAGGGAGATCATTCCAGAGGGCTGGAGCTGCAACAGAGAAGGCTCTCCCCCGGGGGGTCGCCAGCCGACACTGGCTGGCAGATGGAATCCGGAGGAGACCTAACCTGTGAGATCTAATTGGTCTGAGGGAGGTAATCGGCAGGAGGCGGTCTCTCAGGTGCATCTTATACTCCCAAAAATACGGTATATGCCACCTGTCTTACTACCGAGTGGGGGTACGCATGGCTTACAATGACATAAAAGGAAAAGTTGTGTTCTACCTTCTTTTCCTTATAAATCTGGTCTGGGCTCCAGGATTTGGATCTCGAGAGAGAATGTGGTTACCTTGAAAAATATGATGCAGTTCTTTCAATGGGTGGCTACTGCTATCACAAATCAAGCAAGATGTAAAAAAAACCTGGTTGATTGTCTGCTCTTCAGTTCCACATTTAAGGCTAAAGGATCCTTCTGGTATTTGAACCTCCTGGTGCTCTTCCAAATCCTTCAAAAGAGAAAGGGGCTTTCCCTGCAGAACAATCAGTGGTATTTGAAATAGAAGAGAAACATTTCCATAGGATCTAGGCTCCTGACCCTCTAGGCTGCCTAAACAATTTCTCAATAACTAGGAGGGAATTAGGGCAACTGCCTCAGTTCCTCTTTTTGCAATAACTCCGATGACAGACAAAACCTCCCTCAGATGTCATTCTGAATGATGGGCTGCACATTCATCTTACATATTTGTCTCTAGGACAGGTGGTAATAAATTTCTACTTCCTGGATTTAATTTTGACGGTATTAGACAGTAGACAGGCATTTATTTCACCCTGAATTCCTTTTGTCAGCAGTTCCAATTATTAGCTCCACACCCCACCCCTGTTCTTCTAGAAGTAAGCATTAGCTCAGCCTTTGGGAAGCAATGTCAGTTGGTTTCCATACCAGGTTCTAAGCATCCCTAACCAGGGGACAAATAATTTAAGGCAGAACATAGAGATCCAGTCTTATGCAGTGGCCAGGATGCTGGGCTAGAAACCAGAAGGTTGTTGGCAGAGTTGGGTTCCTACCAGTTCGCACCTAATCGGTAGAACTGGTTCGTCAAATCTACCGAACCGGTTAGAAGAGGTTCCACCAGTGGACCCGGAAAGCAGGCCACACCTACAGAAGAGGTTCCAAACTTTTTTGAAACCCACCACTGGTCCTTGGATATGATTATTCTACACTATCATGCTCATATTTATAAAACTCAGTGCCTCTGTGAAAGGTAAGGATGACTACTGCGTTTGTGGTGCAATCAGAACATTGCATGTGTTGAAGTTGTTTTAACGCAAACCAAAGATGCCTTTTAAAAAAAAGTTTACATCATATTCTTATGCATGCCAGTGCTGTGTGTGAGGTAATTTAAGGTGGTTCTGACAAGTGTCGTCGGCATCTTCATATCCAGTCACATGGGCGGCAAGCCACTCTCATCCGGTCACATGGGCAGCAAGCCACTCCCACGAAGGAGGCCACACCCACAGAGTAGGTTCAAACAATTTTTGAAACCCACCACTGGTTGGGTATTATTCCTAACTTAGGCATGAACGTCTGCATGACTTTGGGCCAATTGTATTCTCTCAATCCACTTCACTGGATTCTTGTTGGGAAAATTGGAGGGAGGACCCTTACATATGAATACTGTTGACCCAAAATAAAAGCAAAATAGCAATCGAACAAATAAATAAATACACGAATGAAGGCAAAAATCCGTGTCCCAGGATAGTGTTGCAGGATCTAATCTGGGATCTAATTTCAGGGACCAGGGGTTTTGTCTTCCGTGCTTTCGTGCTGAGGCAGGGAAGTTCCTCAGGGAACTTCTTTCTGGCAGAGTGTCCTTTGGGTTCTTCTGGGTGTAGTATTTTGTGTATTCTTTCTGCTAGAGATGCATTCCCTGAAGATGGGTTCCAGCACGAGTCTGAAATCTCTGAAGACAAAACCTCTGGTCCTGGTAATCAACCTAGAGTGGATCCTAAGTAGATTCACATAGTGGTCATTGTTCTGAGTCCTATTAGAGTAAGGGATATGAATTGCCTGCTGTGCCCCAGGAAAATGATGAGAAAAGGCAAAATTCCTGTATCACATCTAGACATAAAAATATACCACCAGAGGGCAGGGGAAAAAATTGAGTTTTATCTTGTTATTTCTATATACACCGTCTAAATGTTTGCTGCCCAAATATGATATGCCTAGCCAACGTTAAACTGGGAAATAGTTCTGTCATATTACATAGATAGGCATTACCCTGGACAGCTTATTAGCAAAAAGACAGAAGCAAAATTAAAATAAAGGTATAACAAGAGAACTATGTTGCACCCAGAATTAAAATTTACTAAAACACAGGGACATGAATGACCTTTCATCTGCCAGTGCAGTTTTGACTAACGATACATTATGCATCTTAGAGTTTGTACTACAGCTTCAAAGTTCCAAATTTTAAGCCTTACATTATCCAGTGTTTATTATTAATGTTGTGAATTATTTGTGTGTGTGTGTGTTGTGTGTTTAATATTTATTTATTTTATTATTTAAACACAGAAGCACATCAACAACAAAAAACCATATAACTTAAAACAAATAGGAACAATAAGTTCCAATCGTATATCATACCGCAGTTCCGAATCGGTTTCTTTTCAGTTAGTGTTTTTCCTACTATACATTTCTAGCTTTCATTCATAATCTCCTTATTCGTTATCCATTTTAGTTACCTTTCTTTCTTTATTTAAACTTAGCTACTATGAACAAATATTATTTACTATATTATGCTTTCTATTTTTACTGTCATTTATTCTCTTACATACAGATTATAATATACATCACATAATTATTCTTTTTTTTTGCCATTCTTATATTATTATTATTCCATTTGGAAGGTTATAAGGTATAGTTTAAAATGCTTTGTTTACCATCCTTCGCACCTGCTAAGACACCACCTCATTGTCTCTTTCTTTCTTTTCTCCCTCCCTTCCTTCTCTACTTCCTTCCGGGTGGTGTGTGTGTTGGTAGGAGTTGGTCTCTTCAAGCAATTGTTGACTGTTGGAGACTGCCTGGACAACTCCCTGCAATTTTTTTGATGTGATTTCAGAACGATTTGCCATTGCCTGTTTCTTGGGGTTGAGAGACAATTGCTGGCCCAGGTTACCAATTGGCTTTGTGTCTAAGGCAGGACTAGAACTCATAATCTCCCAGGTTCTAAATCTGGTGCTTTCGCCATTACACCAAACGGCTCATATGAACAAAGTCATTAAATAGCTAAAGATAAAGGATCCTTTCTCAACATAGCAGATGTGGTTGAATTATAACAGCCATATTCCCTCGTAACATTTATGGAAATTGTTTCAACATTTCTATGGGGGGTCAAGTTAGGGAGTGTTGCTGCGGGGAATCCAAATGATAAATACTAATATGCAGCATGATTCATAATGAACATATTTTGATTTGGGGGGGGAGGGCAGGCAACCAATTTGACCAGATGGGAAACAAGGAGTGATATTACACTGATATTTTAGTGGTTGGCTATTATTTTAATTCTGTTCCCTTAGCAGGTGTAACAAATAGTACAATTATCCTCTTCTTTCCCCTTGCAAGGCTGACATCATTTCACCATGGATGTTTCATTACCATTCTTTCTTTTCAGAATAATCATAGAAAATGTGTAATATCAGTGTCCATCCAACAAATGGTATGGATTTGAGAGCACTTATCATCCGATCCTGGATAGCAATTTATTGCATTATATGACAGGATGAAACTATAAGTAAATTATGCATCCAAGTTGTGAAATGAACAACATAATTACAAGGCATCTGACAATTGTACAAAGTGAAGAGAACAATTGCTTCTTTCTTCTCACAAGTCATATTTTGATACCCCCAAGGCCACTTCCTTCCAGTTTGCAAAATGTCATAGCACCGCTTTTAGTTGCAAGCTCTTGAGTGTACAAAGAAAAAAAAAGAAAAATATAGCTTATTATTCCACTTTAACAAAATTACTTGGAAGAACTTTCTGTATTGTCTTCTTAATGACAGCTGGTACTGCTATGGAATAGTAACTATAAAGGAACCGAAGCCTGAATGATTTTAATGCTTTTAATTTATTTTTGTTATTTCATCACAATCTGTATATTCTGGTTCTGACTCTGATCCACTGGTTGCCACTGAGGTGCCAAATTAAGTTGCCTAACCTGTTCTGTTATCACAGAAATACATACCCCAAATTGTAATTGTGATGTCTGAAAAGCAATTCTCGGGTGGATCTAATTCATATTCCCTGTGATGAAACAGTAAATGAATACCCTTACCCAAAATTAGGGAAAGAGAAAATGCCACAAATCCCTTCCCATTTTAATTTACAATAAAAGTATAACAAAAGCAAAATAAAAACAAAAAACCACCACTCCACCCTAAAGATTCCCAAAACTTTACCAGTTCCCAAGCTGAAAAACCTGAAGATATCACTTTCTCTAAAAGGCCTGATTTTGTCAATCCAAAACAAAGAACAAAAGAAGCTTACTAAATCTAGAGTTTAGATGCATGTCCAGACACAATGATTTGCTGTGTGCAAATTGCATGCTTAAATCTTTCCCAGTTATATTTATGCAGGAAATGTACATAATTTAAAGGAACAAAGCCCTATTTATAGCAATCTTATTTAATTATTATACAGGTCATTCTGTTTTAGTTAGAAAATAGTAATGAGGGGAAAAAAAACTTTCACATCATTTCTATTGCCGTACGCCAGATATAAAATAGCTCCAATCCATCCTTTTAATTCCCTCCCACCAGCTCTCATTAATTGGTTCAAAGACATAGAGAAAACTGTCCAGTTATGACTTTCCCAACATCGCTTTTTTGCTTTCCCAAATATATACTATTTATCCAAATTTTTCAAGTGGATAAACAGTAAATAGAATTGCCATCAAGCTGCCACCATGAAGTTCTCTATAAAATAAATTTTGCAAACAGAAACAAGTCAGGGGAAAAAAAAGTTCTTGTAAAACAAAAATAAGCTATTTTAGGGTTTTAAAACTTCTGTAAAAATAGTAGTGTTTGGTGGGGTATATTTCATGACCACCCACTAACTGAGAACCTCAATTGCCAGGATGAAAAAAGACTTCTGCTAAAATAGAAGCTTCATTCTTCTCTTAATGCAATATAAAAATGCGTAACATAAAAGTTTAGACCCGAAGCGGTGTAGCTGATCAAATGCCACACATAGGCCAAACAAAAGTTGCTTATTAAAACTACACCGTTCAGCATAAAGTTTTGTATTTTAACCCCACTTCACTTCACCCCAATAAATTGTCAAAACTTTGCACTGACGAAAGCTCTCCGGCTAAATTAATGGCTTTGGTTTTGCAAATTAATTTAGATATTAAAAAATCATATTTCAACTGAAAGTGCTGTTACTCAGATTAAATATTAACCAAAAGCTGTCTTACGCTTAAATAGAATTTAGCCTTTGAAGTGTTTTTATTAATCTCTTCTGATGTAGGTGCCTGAAATTCTATGAAAGTGCTGTTGCTTCCAGTCGCGTGCATCACTTACTGTAATTTATTTTCAGAACATAATTCTATTTATAAATGAAAATCCTATTAAAAGAAGACAAGAAAAATTAGTCCCCGACTTTGCATTGGTAGAGTAGAAACAAAATGAGCAGCCTAACCTAAAGTGACATTTACAAATTACCTGTTAATTTAAACTGGGTTGAAGGATGACAGAGTTTAGTCAGTCTGACAGGAAGTACCAAACAACTGACAGTTGGGTCTAGAATGGTCTGTGGGCTCGTGCAGGGAGCACATTTGTCTATGTTTTCTGGAGGGGGAGATTCATTTCGGTAGAGTAAATAATATATCTGTGAAAATATTCCCCCCCCCCACCCCCAACCAGGTTTTCATAGAGATGTGATTTCCTGTTCACCACTCTCTTGAGAAAACACTTTTTTAAAAAGCGGGGGCACTTGTTAATGTCCAAAAGGATAATCCCGCCGTAATTGTCTTTGTAATACTCAAACATAAATGGTGAGGCCAGGGGTGGGTTTCAACCGGTTCGCGGCGGTCCCTGCAAACCGGTTGTCAGCGAACCCAGAAGTAAGTACTTCCGGGAACGGCGAAGGGCCCACCCGCCCGCCCGCACTTCTTACCCGGTTTTGACGAGTTCTGCGCTTCCACGCATGCGCAAGGACGCATACAGCGCCTGCGCGATCCTCCAGGAGCAGCTGGAGCATCGCACAGATGCTAGTACGCATGCGTGCACCGTGCGCGTGCACGAGGACGCCGCCGGCCCCGTTCCAACCAACCGGTTGGAACGGGGCGAGAAACCCCACCCTGGGTGAGGCCTATATTTTGAAATGGATTAGGAATATCATTTGTTGTCCTCCAAGTCAAGATCCTCTGTTCTACAATCTTCATAGCAGAGGTGGTATTCAGCCAGTTCTGACAGGTTCTGAAAAACCGGTAGCGGAAATTTTGAGTATTCCGGAGAACCAGCATATAGGCTGCCTCCCAGCTGATCTTCTTTTGTTGACCTGAACAGGAGAATGGAGCTGGAAGGCAGGTTAGTGGGGTGGGGAGGCAATGGGGATTTTGCAGTATCCTTCCCCTGCCATGCCTACAAAGCAACGCCCATAAAGCCACACCCACAGAACCAGTAGTAAAAAATTGAATCCCACCACTGCTTTTAGTTTACAAGTAAGAGATATGTTTACAGACAGAGGCAAGGGTGGGTTTCCTCCCAGTTTACACTGGTACGCCAGAACCGGTTCGTGAAATTTAGAGTACCTTTTGGAACCCATTCCAAAAGGAAGGAAGGAAGGAATGGGGAGAGATACACACAAGAAAGGAAGGAAGGAAGGAAGGAAGGGAGGGAGGGAGGGAGGGAGGGAGGGAGGGAGGGAGAGTAGAAAAAAGAAAGAGACAGATAGAAAGAAAAAGAGAGAAAGAAAGAAAAAAGAAAAAGAAAGAAAAAGAAAGTGGAAGAGAGAGAGGCAAAAGAAAGAAAGAAAGAAAGAGTGGGAGAGAGAAAGAAAGAAAGAAAGAAAGACAGAAAGAACGAGAAAGAGAATTTATGACCACAATTGAACCCAAAATTTTGGTTGCTAGGAAGAGCATTGTTAAGTGAGTTCACCATATTTTCCAAGTTGGCCACACCCACCTGGTCACACGCCCACCAAGTCATGCCCGCCCAGTCACATGACCACCGAGCCACTCCCACAAAACAGGCCACACCTACAGAATAGGTTCTAAAAAAATTTGAAATCCACCACTGGACAGAGGCCACAAAAATACAGACATTTACAATGTGGCAATCACTCTCTATTTTCTGCCGCCTGTAAATGGTTTCTTATGAGAGTATTTAAAGCAAAATTTGTAAACAAAATATCAATAGAAGAGACCATTTGTAGCTCTGAACTGTGGCGTCCTTGGTGCTCTTTGAGCTTGGTGGTTTTCATACAAATATTCATTATCAAACTAGGTAACATCATTAGTGCTATTCAGTATTGATCAATACACTGATGATGTTACCTGGTTTGGTAATGAAACGTTTGCATGAAAACCGTCAAGCTCAGAGATCACCAAGGACCCCACATTTCTAAAAATATTGTCTTGCACTTCTTTTTTTTAAGGTGGGAGAAATCTCCAGATGACACAAGTTTACTCATTCTTTTCCCATCAATAACATCAACACTTTAAAAGCATTCAGGGACTCACAATTAAAACCAGAACTTCCGTTGCAAAGCAATGTGGCCATTAAGTGAGTCGCACCTGATTTTGCAACCTTTTTGGTTGCAAGTTGTGAATGGCCATTGTGCAAATCACAAGGTTGTTAAGTGAATCCGCCATTGACTTTGCTTATTGGAAGCCAGTTGGTAACTTCTCAAATAACGATCATGTGACCCAGGGATGCTGCAACCATCACAAGTACATGCACATTCCAAGTGGCCGAATTTTGATCACATGACTACGGTCATACTGTCATAAGTTTGAAAACCAGGTATAAGTTACTTTTTCAGTACCACTATACCCTCAGAACAATTGCTAAATGAATGGTTATAAGTCAGGACTATATATCTGCATTCTACAACCCACTTACCGTAAATACTCCCTTTCTGATTGTAAAACTCTAAAAAACACAAGAACTCTCTCAAGTGCACCGTTGTGAAATTGTACATACTTTATAAAGGTACATACAATACAATATTTTTCATATTAGGCACACCAGTCTCCGTTGAATTTTGCGAATGCAGAGACATAAGAATTGCTGTTAATCTGCTCTTTAAAAAAAACAAACCCATTTTTCTTCTCACACAATGTTGAAAGAAATTTGCACTCAAACCCCCCAGAATGGAGGAAAAGGCAAAAAGATTATTCTGTATTTGTACAGACCTATGAAGGGTCAAAGCAATATCATAATGACTGAATAGAAATAGGATGGAAGCTGTGGGATGTTTTCAATCTCTCCACCTAACTTTAACATTTTTAAAAGATGTTTATAAAAAAAGTCCCTGGTCTTATCCTGTTCTGTCAGGAAGAGATGGGAGGAAGCAGTGAAAATAACATTATTCAAATACTGTATATTAATGGTGGATGGCTAGTCACCATTGCTAAGATAAACAGCATGCATTTATATTAGGGATACTTCCTGGCCAGATTAGTGTCTTACATTTTGCTTTCTTCATGGTTAAAATACCATGATAACACTCCATTGATTAGAATGGACACTGGAATGGACTTATGAATATTGGGTTGACCATTGCAATAAGAAGGACATTGACAAACTTTCATCCTTGTTCAGTATGTCTTGTGCTCTGAAGTGGCTACTATTGAATGCAACAACGAGAAAGAAAAAACAAGATTCATTAATCAATAGGTACTTTTCTGCAGACAGTTCTCATATTTATACTTTGTCAGTATCAATGTATCCAGGTTGAGATCCAATCTCTGCCATCCCAATACTCCTCATAAATTGGGTGTTCCAGAAAATCAAATACATAATCTATTTGTATGCCTGTAGATCAGAGGTGTGGTGGCTCAGTGGCTTAAAGACACCAGAGAAGGTCTATGCTCCGGCGGTTCGAGTCCTAGCACTGTGTGAGTGGGTGAGCTCCTGTCACTTACCTCAGCTTCTATTGACCTAGTAGTTTGAAAGCATGCTACATGAGAGTAGATAAATAGGTACTGCTTTGGTGGAAAAATATTGGCGCTATGTGCAGACGTACAAATGCAAAGATGTTAGACGTGCCCAAATGTGATGGCTGAATGGGAGGTGACCTTGGTGGACAGAAAAAGCCCCAGATAAGATTGCAGAATGCCATTAGTCATTCTGAGTGCACTTCTGAATAGTGAGCGTGAACCAAATGGACTAGCAGTCTTGGGCAGCCAAATACTGTAGTCTTCTGGCTAATGTACCATCACTCGTTTTTGGAGGGAGTCTCCCTTTGGATTGGGTTGGTAATTGTTTTTCTTTGGAATCCGTTGGAGATTGATGTGTTTGTGAGAGTGTGTAATTCAGTTTTCAGGTTGTCTTTGTCAGCTAGGCGTTTGGTTCTGGAGATGAGGGTCTTGGCTACAGAGTTGATCTGTGCAGGGTGGTGATGGGATTGTGCATTTAAGTAGCAGTTGGTGTGGTTTTTTTCCCGGTAGATGGTGTGTCCTAGGGAGCCATTGGGTTTTTTGTAGATTAGGACATTCAGAAAGGGAAGTTGGTTGTTTGCTTATACTTCCATAGTGAATTGTATTTTGGGGTGTAGGCTGTTGAGATATGTGAGGAAGTTGTCCACTTTTTCTTTCCCATGTGGCCAAATCACGAAAGTGTCATCAACATATCTAAGCCAGAGTTGGGTTTGTGTTCAGATTTATCTAAGGCGTTAGTTTCAAAATGTTCCATGTATAAGTTTGCGATGACGGGTGTGAGAGGTGATCCCATGGGTGTTCCTTCTATCTGTTTGTATCTTTATCCATATATATAAAACAGCTGTGTGTGTGTGAGTGTGTGTGTGTGTACGTATGTTCCAGCATAACTCTGGAATGCCTCGAGTAATTTTAACCAGACTTGGTACATAGATTACTTACCTTCTGGAAACAAATACTGTGGGGGTAAGACACCTTTAACACCCCTTGGGGTTTGTATTCTGATAAGATACAGCCTGTTGTGCCTTGCAATGGCTTCTACCATACTGCTGTAAAATGGTCCCTACTGTGCAGCGCAGTGGAGTCGCCTTGGTAACAGCTTCACAGTACTCCACTAGGAAGCTCCCTCTGGTAAGGAGGAAAATCCAGCCTTAGAAACTAAGGTGCTATCACTTTTCTTGATGCTTCTGGGGGCACACGGAAAACATTTGGAACTAATTTAATTGTCACCGAAATCAGGGCTTTTCCTGTCTAATACAGGATTAGGATAAATAAATTCCTGGACAACGCCAGGTTATCAGCTAGTAAATTATAATAATGCCTGTTGAACCATCCAAGCAAAAGCTTTGAATGCATGCCCTCACTTATGGCTGAGAGAAAAGTTTCGTCTGAACTAGCCCTCATGTGATCCATGTCAATACCCATGTATTTGCAAAAGAAACATTTGTTTCCTTCTCTGTCTGATATTTTCACTATGGAATATGTGGCCTTAAACAATGCGCATGGGCGCTAAGCAGCTCCTATACTGTAACCAGGATATTCATGTGTCCTTACAGCAAGGACATATGATAATGACAAGGATCAATGTCATTTTAACAATGCACAAAGGCCATGATGAAAGGCTACTTCTTCATTAAATAGCAGGACTATTGATTATTAAGTAGAAACACGGTAGAATTGAAATACTTGCTTATCCAGAGAAATTATCAATAGGTAAAGCCAACTATCCAAGCGCCAATTACACACAAATTGGAAGCCAGGTGTTTGGGAACCAAATTAATTACTGAAAATTCATTTAGGAGTAAGCACAAATATTCACTCAAGGGCTACCATTCTTTCTCAGCCACAGTGCACATATGGTGCAAAGGGGAAATTAGCAGAAGGTCCTTTGAATGCCAGAATATGTCTGAGATGTTATCTGGCCATTTTTAATAAATACATCCATTCGAAAGGTGTGCATGGAATGATGAAATGATACATTTTATATATAAAGAATAATATTTATGGAAGTTTTGGTCCTCTGGTATTAGAATTACTACTCAGCTCTGAAAGCTATTACTTTTTATTCCAAAAAAGTAGCAACATTTAACTTCACTAGTGCAATCCTCTATACATCTACTGAGATAGAAATTCCATTGAATTCATTCAGCTTATTTTCTGGTCTGCTTAGGCTTTCATCTCAAAGCTATAATTTCTTTTGATATGATGGCCTTCTTCCCAGCGGTGGGTTTCACATTTTGTTACGCGCATGTACCCAGCAGTGGTGGGTTCCGGATTCCATTCCAACTGGTATGGTTGGAATAGCAATAGCAATAGCAGTTATACTTATATACCGCTTCATAGGGCTTTCAGCCCTCTCTAAGTGGTTTACAGAGTCAGCATATTGCCCCCAACAACAATCCAGGTCCTCATATTACCCACCTCGGAAGGATGGAAGGCTGAGTCAACCTTTGAGCCAGTGAGATTTGAACAGCCGAACTGCAGAACTGCAGTGAGCTGAAGTAGCCTGCAGTGCTGCATTTAACCACTGTGCCACCTTGGCTCTAACAAATACTGTCGAATGGCGCTGGCATCACCCATATGGATGCGTACAGCACGTGCTGACACGCACGTGGCGCACGCATGTGTTGTACTCGCCTGTGATGCTTCCGCAAGCCTCTGCGACGCTCCAGCGGCTCTGGTACCAGGGCGTACTGCCGTACTGGGGCGTACCGCCTGCAACCCACCACTGGTACCCAGTCTCAAAAACGTGCCTAAATAGTACTGCATAGAGCTGGGGCAGGTGGGAAGGCTCACCCACAATTTCCGCTACCAGTTCGGGTGAATGCTACCTCTGCTTCTTCCCATAAACTTTCCCATTCAGTAATGCACTCACCAATGATTTACAGGTAATCCTCGCCTTACAGCAATTCAATTAGTGACATTTGAAGTTTCAACGGCATTGAACAAACTGATTTATGACCATTTTTCGCATGACCATTGCAGCATCCTTGTGGTCATGTGATCAAACTTTGGGTGCTTGGCAACTGGTTCATGTTTATGACGGTTACCGTATCCCGGTGTCATGTGATCACATTTTGCATTATGAATCACACCATGATAAAAGGAAAAAAAATAGCTTCTTCCATTTATAAATAGCATTAGGGCTGGCTTAGTGATAGCATGGCTAACAATTGAAGTCATTTTATCCAGAGAATGGTTCACATGCACCTCCTTTAACAAGCGATGAGGAAAGTTTGAAGATTCAACATACAATAATTATTATGAATTTCAGAAAACCAAACTTGGGGGGAGGACACAAGAAAATATAGATTTATGCCTTTGGATGGTTGCCTGTGCTGCGGCTCATTCTTTTGTTTCCGGGCTCACCGTTGTTCCCTGGGCCTCTGGTGCTCACTTTGACCGGGATTAAGTCGGTCAGGAAAGCTTCGCGGAAACTATGGCATTTAAAGTTACTGGAAAGGCCTCCGTGGAACAAGAAGTAGCAATTCATCGTATCAGAATTACTTTGACAGGTCTCAATGTGAACTCTCTTGAAAAGGTTTGTGCAGATCTCATCAGAGGTGCTAAAGAAAAAAATCTAAAAGTGAAAGGGCCTGTTCGCATGCCTACTAAGACCCTGCAAATCACTATGAGAAAAACACCATGTGGTGAAGGTTCCAAAACTTGGGATCGTTTCCAAATGCGCCTCATTGATTTACACAGTCCTTCAGAGATTGTCAAACAGATAACTTCTATCAGCATTGAGCCAGGGGTGGAAGTTGAAGTTACCATTGCTGATGCTTAAATGGTTGTTACATGTATGGTTGTTACATGTATCAATAAAAAGCTGTTAAGTATCTATATCTATATCTATCTCTATCTCTATCTCTATCTCTATCTCTATCTCTATCTCTATCTCTATCTCTATCTCTATCTCTATCTCTATCTCTATCTCTATCTCTATCTCTATCTCTATCTCTATCTCTATCTCTCTATCTCTATCTCTATCTCTATCTCTATCTCTATCTCTATATCTCTGTATCTGTATCTGTATCTCTCTGTGTGTGTGTGTGTGTCAGAAAGCAGCATATATATGTATGTATGTGTGTATGTGTATATGTATATGCATCTGTGTAGATATATGTGTATATATGTGTATATATGTATATATATGTATGTATGTATGTATGTATGTATGTATATATGTATGTATATATACATACTGATAAATAAATAAAGGGAGACTAGTATAGTTCTATTTCAAGCTATTTAGCTCTCATCAGCTAGCCATACCCTGTAAAGGGTCTCCCTTTATTTATTTATCAGCACAAATACAACACAAATGTAGCAAAGGCAACAGTAAAAAATATTGGGTTTCTGTCTGTATGGTCTCTTGTGACGAGCCGATAGACAGAGAATGGAGGCAGTGGACTTCCTCCCATATTTGGGGATACCAGGGGTTGTGACTCTAAATACATACCTATTTCTCTCGCTCAGCTGATAAGGAGGAGAACCTTGTGGCTTAATGGTTAACACATCTGCCTAAGATGTAATACAGCACAGATTCTTATCCCTGTAAGGGTATGGCTAGCTGATGAGAGCTAAATAGCTTGGAATAGATCTATACTAGTCTCCCTTTATTTATTTATCAGCACAAATACAACACAAATGTAACAAAGGCAACAGTAAAAAAATATTGGGTTTCTGTCTGGATGGTCTCTTGTGAATAGCCAATAGACAGAGAATGGAGGCAGTGGACTTCCTCCCATATTTGGGCATACCAGGGGTTGTGACTCTAAATACATACATATATACATATATACATATATACATATATACATATATACATATATACATATATACATATATACATATATACATATATACATATATACATATATACATATATACATATATACATATATACATATATACATATACACATATACACATATACACATATACACATATACACATATACACATATACACATATACACATATACACATATACACATATACACATATACACATATACACACACACGCATGCATGCATGCATGTATGCATACATACATACATACATACTATTTACTAAAATATTATTTAGTGAATCCACAGATCACAGGTGGACTGCAATCAAAACACGCAGTTCCTTGGGAGATGTTATTTTAAAACTGTCCGGTGATTAAGAGAATACCAAAGCAGTAACTGAACTATGAAAGACTGTTGGGAGTGAATAATTGATTTCACAACCATGATTGAAGGCCTCCGGACACTGAAATTACAAACTATGGTTGATAAACATGGTTTAGCGTAATTGTGCCTAAGGGATTTCCTCAGCTTAAATGCATTGTTTGAGAAAGTATGTAGTGGTAATTTTTATTGAATAAAGTTGTTTGCTCCCTGACTTTTTGAGCGGCTAACAGTGTCTTTCCTAGAAGGAAGTGGAATTATGCAGTTGTGATCAAAGGATGTGAGAGGCCTTGTATTCCTTGGACATCAGCCAGAGGAAACACATCATCACACTGTTTCTTCTCCTCTGTAAACTGTGATCTGGACAAATCTCTAACCTCCTGCTTCCTTTGATTAGTACACAATGCATTTTCCCTACACTGAGAATGGTGTACCAACTGCATCCTTATTCAGCAGAATTATCTTGATTACAGTATTATAATAAATTATATAAGAGTTACTGCCGAAGTTATTCAGAAACTACAGTACTTACAGAAGTTTCCCATACAGTACAATAGGTGTCAGTGTAATTGACTACATCCAGATGGATAAAAAACTATGAAGCCACTTTTAGGAATACACTGGAGCTTAGTCCTTTCATAGCACAGTTCAAAATGTTGATTAACAATAGTAGTTACAGAAGTACTACAGTGGTGGGATTCAAATTTTTTTTACTACCGTTCTGTGGGCGTGACTTGGTGGGCGTGGGGTGACTTGGTGAGTGTGGCTTGGTGGGCGTAGCAGAGGAAGAATATTGTAAAATCTCCATTCCCACCCCACTCTAGGGGAAAGTTACTGTAAAATCCTCATTTCCTCCTGATCAGCTGGGACTCAGGAGGCAGAGAATAGATGGGGATGGCGCCAGTCAGAGGTGGTATTTACTGGTTCTTCAAACTACTCAAATTTCTGTTACTGGTTCTACAGAACTGGCCAGAACCTGCTGAATACCACCACTGACTACTAGTTATAGAAATAATAGACATTTTATTAAGGCAAAAAAATATATAAAGAAATAGAAATAAGAGGAACAGCAAATTAACATTCTTACAAAATATAATTCCATGGTTGCATAAATACAGCTCAAAACGTATAAACAAGGAAATCTTAGATTTAAAATGTTTTAGTACTTGAAAAATCATTCTGTGCTAAGATTTGCTTGAATGGTTCTTTCCCATATCTCATGTTACAGGGCCCTTGTATGTCACCAAAGCAAGACGTTGTGTGTGTGTGTGGTGTGTGTGTGTGTGTGTGTGTGTTCATTGTTCAGAACAATCTCATGGATTAACTTCTCTTGTAAACAACTCTAAGAATCCTATTATATTTTTAAAATAAAAATGCTAAAAATGAAACAAACAAGGATTGCTTTTTGGAGTTAGCAACTAAGCAAGGAAATCAGAAAAAAAAACCTGTGTTATGATCTCCTTCACTTGTGAAATAGATTATAGAATTCTTTATTGGCCAAATGTGATTTGACACGCAAGGAATTTGTCTTTGGTACATGTGGTCTCAGTGTACATAAAAAAATAAGATACATTTGTCAAGAATCATAAGGTACAGCACTTAATGATAGTCATAGGGTACAAATAAGAAATCAGAAAACAATCAACATAAATATAAATCGTAAGGATACAGTAATGCAGTCATAAGTGGGAGGAGGTGAGTGATAGGAACTAGGAGAAGACTAATAGTAAGAGTAATGCAGCTTTAGTGAATAGTTTGACAGTGGTGAGGGAATTATTTGTTTAGCAGAGTGATGGCGTTCAGGGAAAAACTGTTCTTGTGTCCAGTTGTCTTGGTGTGAAGTGCTCTATAGCATTGTTTTGGGGGTAGGAGTTGAAATAATTTATGTCCAGGATGTGAGGGGTCTCTAATATTTTCACGGTCCTCTTTTTTATTTTATTTTGTAATTGTTTTTTCTGCAGTTCTGATTATCCTTTGAAGTCTGTGTCTGTCTTGTTGGGTTGCAGAACCAAATCAGACAGTTATAGAGGTGCAGATGACACTCAATAATCCTTCTGCAGAATTGTATCAGCAGCTGCTTGGGCAGTTTGAACTTCCCGAGTTAGCACAGAAAGAACATTCTTTGTTATGCTTTTTTGATGACGTTTTTGATGTTAGGTGTCCATTTTAGGTTTTGAGATATGATAAAACCTAGAAACTTGAAGGTCTCTACTGTTGATATGTGTTGCCTAGTATTGTAAAAAATGGAAGTATGGGAGAGTTTCTCCTAAAGTCTACCATCATTTCTACGGTTTTGAGTGAGTTCAGTTCCAGATTGTTCTGGTTGCACCATAGCAATAGCAATAGCAGTTAGACTTATATACTGCTTCATAGGGCTTTCAGCCCTCTCTAAGCAGTTTACAGAGTCAGCATATTGCCCCCAACAACAATCCGGGTCCTCATTTTACCCACCTCGGAAGGATGGAAGGCTGAGTCAACCCTGAGCCGGTGAGATTTGAACAGCCGAACTGCAGAACTGCAGTCAGCTGAAGTAGCCTGCAGTGCTGCATTTAACCACTGTGCCACCTCGGATCTTAACCATAAGGCTAGTTGTTCAACTTCCCAACTATATGCGGTTTTATCATTGTCTCGGATGAGGCCAATCACTGTTATATCATCTGCAAACTTCAGTAGTTTAACAGATGGATCGTTTGAGATGCAGTCATTGGTATATAGAGAGAAGAGAAGTGGAGAGAGCACCCAGCTCCTGTGCTAATTGTACAGGTATCTGATGTGATTTTGCCTAGCTTCACCTGCTGCTTCCTGTCTGTTAGGAAGCTTGTGATCCACTTACAAGTGTGTTCAGGTACCACTATCTGATTTAGTTTAGTTAGAAGAATGTCAGGTATGATGGTATTGAATGCTGAACTAAAGTCACAAAGAGGACCCTTGCATAGGTCTTTGGAGATTCAAGATGTTGTAGGATGTAGTTAAGAGCCATATTAACAGTATCATCTGTCGATCTATTGCTCGGTATGCAAATTGCAGAGGGTCTAACAGTGGATCCGTGATGGTTTTCAGGTGGGCCAGCAATAGCCTTTCAAAGACTTTCATAACTACAGATGTTAGAGCAACTGGTCCATAGTCATTCAGTTCCTTGATAGAGGGCTTCTTCTTATACTTTAATATATAGTTGCAGATGTATCAACTTATTAATAAATGTTCATGTTACGCACATCTGTATCTTGTTTTTTTTGTGACACATTTCCTCTTTTTGGTGAACTATGATGCATAGCTATTAGAGTTTATTCCCATACTTTCTATCCAGAAGGAATTCAACATAACTAGTAAGGTAAAATATCAAAAATGAGAAACCAATACTATTTCCTAAGAGTAGAAAACAAATGCAAACTTGGTAGCAAAGGACAAGCTGCATTTAAAAGACACCCCCCCCCCAAAAAAAAATGTAAGGGTCCTTATTGGGCATTATAATTCTCATTTGAAGAACCCCTGAATCTTGGAGCCATAAGATTTCATTTTTATGAGAAATTCATATATTAAGTAATAACTCATGATCCAATCTGAGCCTCCGCAAAATAGTACGCGGTAGATAAGATACATAAATGGGTAGTGTTGCAGACCACAATACCGAAAGTCAATACTAAAAGATATATCTAAAAAGTATAATGGGGAAAATGTTTAAGCTCTGTGTAAAGAGAGAAACCAACAGGAAATCGTTTCATTCGCTTCTCTTCATTTACATTTATCATGCGCCCAGAATGGGGTTAGCATTCACTTGCTACTCCAATGTATTTTTATTGAAAAGCAAAATTATTAATTGAATAGAATTTTATACGCATGACAAGAGCACAATCTATATGGTGTCCCTAGGCTAATTTATAATTCAGTGTATCAATGCGGAGGGTGGGTTGGCTGGGGGAAGAGGTTTTCTTCCTTAAAGAGAACCAGGATTGCTTTTTCAGCTGGTATGATCTGCTTTCATGGCTCATACATTGATTGTTGCTCGATACCAGTTTGCTAAATGCATGTGAGAAGGGAATTTTGTGAAGGGTGAAGTTAATTGCATATGGACCTGCATCATATGTCGGCATGCTTCATTTTTCTTTTCTTTTTCAAATTAGGTTTCTGGCATTTTTCTTCTGTAAATACTAGTAATTAGGGTTACACAGATCTTTGTCAGAAAACTTTTGTATCAGGCCCAGGCCAAAGATGACACAGTGAAGACTAGTTGAGTTCAATCTTTATTCGCTCATACCAAGTGGACAAAAGTTGGCCAAAACATCTGTATCTAAATCTGTAACCTACTAGCTAAATCCTAAGAGGTTCTAGGATGTGGTCAGGGGTGGGCTGCTGGGAGTTCGCAGGGGTTCTGGAGAACCTCTAGCTAAGATTCTGTGCAGTTCAGAGAACCCCCAAATCCCACTCTTGGCTGGCCCCACCCACCCCACTCCACCCCACCCCTCCCAGGAGAACTCACACAGCCCGTTTTGGATGGAGGTAAGTACAAGGCATGTGCAGATGCTTGGGGAGGCCACAAAATAAGCCTATTAGAAGTTTGGGAAGGCTGAAAACGGGCCCGTTTCTGGGCTCTAGAGGGCCTCCAGGGCCTGGGGAGGACATTTTTGCCCTCCCAGTCTCAAGGAAAGCCTCCGGAGCTCTGGGTGGGCAAAAATGCAACACACACATACCACTGTGGTGCAGGAGGCAGACTAGGCCACATCCACCATGGTCACTCCCACCCAGCAACTGGGCAGAGAACCCCCGCTAAGCTTTCTGAAGCCCACTCCTGGATGTGGCTATCCTGAATCTCTTCCCGCTGCCCCATGCAGCTTGGGACTGCACTTTCATAATCTGTATTTGAGAAAAGTCTGTGTTGCAAAAAAAAAAACCCACTGCTTCTCCAGGTTCATATAGTATTCCATCACACTTAGCAATGAGTAAAATTCTAATCATTTATAGTTTCAGCCTTTGCACTGAAGTGGCCATCATTAAGTGAATTCATTGACCAGGGAAGTGTGGTTTTGTCTTAACTCTTCCACCAAGCCGGACCCCGTTGAGCTGGATCGCTTGCTTTTCAGATAACATTTTTAGTAAATTGCTCCTGAGTGAAACGAGTGGATGTCATCCCTGTACAAGTATTAGAGAGATGATAATGCCACCTTTAGAGCTTTGTTCAAAAATGGAAATATGCAATTTGTATCATTTATATGGATCCCACTCACTTATCTAAGAGCCGTGGCCGTGCAGTGGTTAGAATGCAGTATTGCGGGTGAATTCTGTTGACTACTGACTGACAGCAGTTCGAGTCTCACCTGGCTCAAGGTTGACTCAGCCTTCCATCCTTCTGAGGTCAGTCAAATGAGGAGCCAGGTTGTTGGGGCAATATACTGACTCTGTAAACCATTTAAAGAGGGCTGTAAAGCACTGTGAAGCAGTATATAAGTCTAAGTGCTATTGCTATCAAGCCTCTTTACTTTGATTTTGATATGCCATCAAAATGTCATGATAACCCATGACATAATATTGATAAATTTGTTTCTATTTAGAGAAAAAAAATAAAAATTAAATGGTTGTCTATACAACATTTATTTTGTTGCACCTGTACCTCAACTGAACCGTCCTTCATGCCTTTGTTCTCCATTTCTACTACTTTAAATTAATTGCCTGAATCAGAAATAGTAACTGGTTCCTTCAACATCTCCTATTGAGATGTTCCCACTCACTTGGGGGAAAAAAATAAAAGATGAAACTAAAAATGAAAAGCCAAAGAATCCAAACCACCTCAGAAAAATCATGCAAAGTTAGAGAAATGGGTGAAGGAGAGCTATGCAATGCCCACCTGGAAGCTGTAGTGAGAATTGATACAAGCAAACATAACTTTTCCATGACAGTTAACCCTAGATCCAGATCCCAAAATGGGATGTTCCAAAGATGCAATATGGTTACAATAAAAGTCCCTGTAAATCCCCAAATTGAAAATCCATTCAATTCTTGTGCATCTGGAAAGCCACAGCGGTGTAAGGATTAAGGTCTTGGAATAGGACTTTGGTCACCCATATTTTATTTGTTTGTTTGTATGTATCCTGCCTCTATTATTTTAACAGATAACTCAAGGCAGTGGATATACCCAATATGACTTCTTGTTTTCCCTGCAAGAACAGCTGTGTGAAATGTGTTTGGCTGAGAGAGAGAGAGAGTGATTGACTCAAAGTCACCCAGCTGGTTTTCATGGCTAAGGTGGGACTCAGTGGTGGGTTTCAAAAAATTTTCGAACCTACTCTGTGCGTGTGGCCTCCTTTGTGGGAGTGGCTTGCTGGCCATGTGACCTGGTGGGAGTGGCTTGCCAGCCATGTGTGTTTTCTTTCTTTCTTTCTCTCTCTCTGTCTCTGTCTCTGTCTCTCTCTCTCTCTCTCTCTCCTTCCTTTTGCCTCTCTGCCCCTTTTTCCTTTTTTCTTTCATCTCTCTCTCACTTTTTCTTTCTTTTTTTCTTTATTTCTTTCTTCCTTCCTTTCTTTTTCTCTTTCTCTCTCTGTGTGAGTCTCTGTGTGAGAGAGAGAGAGAGAGAGTGTGTGTGTGAGTGGTGGGTTTCAAAAAAATTTGGAACCTCTTCTGTAGGTATGGCCTGCTTTCCGGGTCCACTGGTGGAATCTCTTCTAACCGGTTCGTAGATTTGACGAACCGGTTCTACCGAACTGGTACGAACTGGTAGGAACCCACCTCTGGTGGGACTTGAACTCACAGTCTCCCATTTTCTAGCCTAATTCTTTACCACTAGACCAAATTGGCTCCAATCTCCATCTTTATCTCACAAGCATTGTTGCTGGAGATGGGAAACTAGAAAGGAGAAAGATACCTATGCTACGTTTGTACATAAAAAGTGTGCTCTATCAAATAATAATCCCGTCTATAGATATTTTAAAAAGTAAAATGCTAAATATGTAGAAGAGTCTGAATACTACCAGGACTTTAAAAACATCTGCCTCAGTCTTGGAAATGGCAGGCAATTTACCCCAAACAATGCCTCTTTCTTATTAAGAATCACACAATAAGAATCATTCAAAACTAAGCTGAATTCAGACTATTAAATGTGATTCTATATGAAATCTTACTTGTTTTTGCATTTCTTGCCTATAGATCAAGGCTGATATACTATTTTTCAAAAGAAAATTGCAAAAATTACATCACTAAAATAATCCTGGTGAATACTATCATTTTAGATCACAAAAAGAAAGCCACAATGAACAAGATCAGTGGTGACAGTTATTATTAGCAGTTCTCTAAGACACAATGAATAAAATGGCATACGATCCATTTGGGAGCTCTAAGGAATGAATGAAATAATATGGAAACAAAACCACATGAAAATCTCCTGGAGGAAAGCAAAATGGAATTCAACACGATGGAGTTACTATAGCTTTACACTGTGCAAAATGCAGCCTGTGCACCAGGTATTTAAAAAAAATTGCATTTTACACCAGTTAATTCAATGGCTTATAGTCTGTGTTTCATTCCAATCAAGATAATTTTAAGTCATCACAAACACATACCTGCCTGCCAGTAATGACGGTTGTTTAATTAGGTCCAGATAAAATAGCTCCAATTCTGCTCTTGATCCACCTGTCAAAGCAAATCAGTCTTTTACATGACTTAGAAAAAACATATCAGATTAGCTGATGACTTTCTGAATATTCAAGTAGACACAGGGAAGAGAAATCCAAACAGAACTTGTGCTTGAACAAAAGCCCGGAACTAGACCTCAGAGAGGAAGAAAAACACATGTTTCAAGATGGGGCCTACAGGATAACAAATCCAAGGACTGGGTGCAAAAATTAAAAGGTAATAAGAAGGGAGCAAAGAAAGCTGATTTATTGATTATTGTTACAGCATGGGAAAATGCAAACAGAATTGTTAAATTAATAAAGGAGATTTGTGCAGTGGTGGCATTCTGCCGGTTCTTAACGGTTTGGGCGAACCAGTAGCAGCGGCTGCTGGAGGCTCCGCCCACCCGCCCTGATGT
>NC_045545.1:14324281-14416781 GCF_009769535.1 Thamnophis elegans | reverse complement strand
CACAATTTCTGTGGAGGTAGATGCTTCTCAGCTCCCCCCAGCCTGCTGGAACAGCCAGGACTTGGTAGCTTTGCGGAAGGCCAGGAGGGTAGTAAGGATCCAGATCTCAACAGGGAGCTCGTTCCAGAGGGCCGGAGCTGCAACAGAGAAGGCTCTCCCCCGGAGAGTCGCCAGCTGACATTGGCTGGCAGATGGAATCCGGAGGAGACCCATCCTGTGCGATCTAATTGGTCTGAGAGAGGTAATCGGCAGGAGGCGGTCTCTCAGGTACCCAGGTCTGATGCCATGTAGGGCTTTATAGGTAGCAACTACTCAAAATTTCCGCTACTGGTTCTCCAGAACTGGTCAGAACCTGCTAAATACCACCTCTGATCTTTCCCCATAATGGAGGAATGGACGGGGAAGATGGTGGAACTTCTTGAGAAGACCAAACTGATAGCTTTAATTATAGATACAACGTTGTTTAAGTTTCATGCCAACTGGAAATCCCATGCTGACTTTTTATGTGAAACAGGGGGGAAAAAATGAAATTAAAATATATGGCTTAGAAAAAAAAAATTACAGAAAAGACGCAAGGAATGCTGTAGCCATAGTGTGAGAGGCTAATTTATATTTATGGTAGCTGTAAAAGACTCTTTAAAAAGTCTACCACAGTGTTTCTCAACCTCGACACCTTGAAGATCAGTGGACTTCAACTCCCAGAATTCTCCCACCAGCTAGCCTGGCAGGGGGATTCTGGGAGTTGAAGTTCACCCATCTTCAAGCTGCCAAGGTTGAGAAACACCGGTCTACCAGATCTGAGCTGCAAAACTCTGGGTGGCCACTTGGTGGCCGCAAAGAGAAAATCAATGCCCTCCAGATTTTTCCAGTGGATCTGAGTGCCCTAATATAACAATTAGTTTACATATTCAGAGATATTAAATATTGCTAGATATTAATACATCTCTAGAAGAACATTGGAAGGCAATATGGCAGAAAAGAGTGGTTGTTTTAGTGTTTTCCGTTGCTATTAAAATTCATTAGATTAGCATTTTCTTTTCTTTCCCACAACGTGGTTACTCTGACCCTGAATTTAGTATTAGAGATCTATTCTGATTGTCTGGTTAAAGCTGTGAGAGTCACGTGTTACGTACAGGAGTTGCAAAGATTTCTTCCTCTTCCAAATGATAATCATCCATTTTCTTTTGGGCTCTCACTGTAGCCGGGATAAAGCACAGCGGCAGGTCAGCATATTTTAGTACAATTACATTCAAATTGAAATAGTAGGAGAGAAAAGAGCTTATCTTTCAAGTTATACTTATGTCTTGCTGATATAGTGCAAGGAAATATTAATCGCCGACTAACATAAAGGGACACTCTTACTGCTTTTATGCCCAATCCAAAAAGAAGCAGGAACAACACAAATTAGTAGTATGCGAGATATTTCCAAAATCTAACTAAAAACAATTTCAAATGCAGAACGCCCCATTTTAAGCTCAAAACTAATTATTCTGTATCTGTTTGGAAATACCCCATTTGAAGCTGAAAGGCAGCCCAGAAATACTCTAGAGAGGACCAGGCCATTTCCAGGAAGGTCAGTATGACCTGTTCGGTTTTGAAACATTGTGATGTTGAAACATTTTGCACACCTCTAGGATCAACAGACTTTGCACTGTAATGAATAACACATGCAGCTGAGACAAAGCAAATCATTTGCTGTATATTGCTTGCAAGTCACCTCTGCCAGCTTCATATGAGCCAAGCAAAAACATGGCCTTCATTATTACAAAAATGATTCGTCTTCCAGGAAGTCCTCCTTTTCACATGAACAGGAAATGGCAACCAATGAGGATCCGTCATACTCTCTGAGCTTGGGTGTTTTCTTGAAGACATCAACCCAACTAGGTAGCATCATCAGTGCAAGAAAGGAGTGGGGTTCGGTGGCTTGCCCTGTCCTTGTTGGACTGTTCTTGGTGGTACAATGATTAGACAGCAGTTTGCTATTAGCTTGTTTGTCTGCATTGGGGGTTCATTGAGAGGCCCAACTTCTCTGGAGCTCACACTGAGCTTCTTCACTCTCCCAGAAGCATCTGGTACTATGCAAATGCTCCCAGTGACTCATTCCCCAGGGCATTAGCTTGATTCATTAGACAAAGTCCAATTGATTGATTAGGCTGTTGTTTACTGTTAGCTTGTTTGTCTAAGATGTCACCATTTCCTGTACGCATTTAATCCTGAGAGATGGACAAAACATCCCATTTCGGATTCACATCACTTCTATGAGTGTTCTCTTACAAGAACCCTCCATCTCGCCTGCACTAATCAATGCCGTTTTTTAAAGAACCAAATCTAAAAGAAATTCCTCTCGAGCTAAAAATCTTACATACATGTTTCTTCCAGAATGCAGATGCCTGAAGATGTTGTAGGTGTTTTTTGAGTGTGCGTATTCTGAGAAAGGCATTGAAGCCAGTGGTGGCATTCACTTACCTTCCCTACCGGTTCGCAAATGTGAATGTCCACACCAGTGGTGGGTTCCTATTGGTTTGGACCAGTTTGTGCAAACCAGTTGTAGTTTGGCGGCCTGGATTGCTGGAACTGGCAGTGTTCCTGACACACCCCCAAACCAGTTCCCCGGGTGGCGCCATAGGCGCTGCCATCTTGTTTTTCAGTTCTGTGCATGCACAGAACAATTTTAATTATACGGTCACCCCTGGTGCATGCGCCACGTCTGCGCATGCACACTGCCTTCTGTACATGTGCAATGCTCACGCATTACATCGGGGCAGGTGGAGAAAGCCTCCTGCAGCTGCCGCTACTGGTTCACTCGAACCGGAGAGAACCAGCTGAATACCACCTCTGATTGAAGCATTTGTGATACTCTATCGCTGGTTAGTAAATGCCAGACTGTCCCAGTGCTATAGACCCGGTTAGTTGATATGGACATTCATAAGCATTAAAATTCTTATCTGTCACTTGCCAAGACAGATGAAGGAATCCAGCTGCCATCCATGAAGTGCCAAACTTTAACTGCCCATTTCTACCTTGAAGGAGATCCATGCTCATTACCATTCGTTTCTCTCCTCTCCCTGGGGTGATTTTGGGGTAGGAATGGAAATTGTCAAGCTCGGCAAAGTTGAATAAAGGTCAAGGTAAAAGGTAAAAAAGGTTTCCCCTGTCCAGTCATATCTGGCTCTAGGATACAGTTCTTGTTCTGACCCCCTCCTCCGTCCAGTAACGAATGCCGAGACAAGCTTAACTGCAATGTACTTTAATAGCAAGACACCAAAACCTCGGTGGCTGAAAGCCAAGCAGAACAAACAGATAAGGACCTTGGCAGCAACTCAGACAAACTCAGGCAGCAGTAAACACAGATAAGGCTTGGCAGCAATCCAGCCTGCCAAGCTCACAGTAAATGTCCTCCGACATTCAATCCTGTGTTGACTTCTGCAAAGAGGAGTGTGTGCACCAGTAGCTTTTTATAGTCTGGAGAGGATCCTAATGACCACCAGCTGAGTACAATCACCTCCTGTAATTGCGTAATTGTTCCTGACGCCTAGTAGCTCTTCGATGGTGTGCATCCAGGAACAACTCACTACTGTCCTCCAGCTCACTCTCCCTTGTCTCCTCCCCACTGGTCCAAGGCTCAGGTGCCTCCTGGTGGCCAACCAGCCTCTCTGCACCCTGCTCTGAATCGGAACCCTGTCCAGTTTCCTCCACATCCTCCAGAGCTGACTCAGAGGGCCCCTCACTGTCGGAGTCTGGTGGCAGCTCCAACGGCACCTGCTGGGCCACAACAAGTTCTCATCTCCATTTCTTAGCCAAGGGCTTAGCCAGAATTGTCCAAAGACAGATCTGAGGTCATGTGGCCAGCATGACTATACACCGAGCCACACGGAATATTGTTACCTTCCCACCAAATTGGTGCCCATTTATTTACTTGCGTTGGCAAGCTTTCGAACTGCTAGGAGGGCAGGAGCTGTGGGAAGTAATGGGAACTCACCACATTACGTGACATTCAGGTCTTGAACCCTTGGCTTGAACCCTTTAGGAGCTGAGCCATCTCACCCCTAAAATGCAAAGCTGAATAAGAAATTGAATAAATCAACAAATAGAAATCGAATAAATAAATGTGGCCATAAGTGGAGTAGCGTATGTTTTGGCAGGAACTTCCCCTTCTCTGCAATTGCAGCTTTCATGCCAAATAAAAGCCGAACTCCACAAAACGCCTACCCAGCACTGCTTCAAACAGCCACCGCGTCATTTGTTTGGATGGTATTAACTCAAAGAAACTGACTCAAATAGAAAAAGGTTAATGGAAGTTTTCCAGCACAATTACGGGAGCCACTGTAAAGCATAGGGCCAAGAGAGATGGCAGCTTTAACATTAAACTGCTCGGCACCTTCCTGCTCATTCCCCCTGCCATAACTCAGTGAAGTGCCACAGTTAATCACATCACTCACAATATCGTATATTTCTCTCTCGGGGTGCATTTCAAGATAGTTTTTTTTTTAAAAAAAAAATCTAATGCTAATAATCCTTACCTGAACTCATAGCAAGGGGAGGGTGGGAATTAAGCAAATTTCTATTTTGGTTTTGCCTTTTATTTAGAAATTATTTCAGCATTTCTTCGGGGGGTGGGGCGGAAATCTAGAGAAGGCTCTTCTAATGAGACATGTATTAAAAATAACTTCTTTCTCACTAGTTTCTCTTTTACTGTCACAATGTGACAAACGGCATTGAGAAAATGTGACTAGCTGGCAATTATGAGGTATGTCCAATCTACCTCAGTGTGTGACAAAAAAAAAGTGTGACCCTTGAATTCATTGTGTTTTCTGCTCCTCTACGGTGCACATTTTTTTTATTCCAACATGGTCAACTAGAGATGATCATTTGCCAAGCGGTTAGTCACAACTGTGGCTTCTGGGGCTTGGTATCTGTGGCACAGAACAATTTTCTGAGGCGAATATTTACTTTAAAGCCCATTTGACTCTTTCGGAATTTCTTATTGGAGGCTGGTCCTTGTATCAGGTTTCTCCCATCGCTTGGCAATTTGTTTCAAATATATTACCATCGCTTTCAAATATTCTTCTACGTCCTTCTTGGTCATTTTCTAATTTCATGTATAAACTTCAGGTGACAAAGTGTGAATTGCAATGGGAACATAGCAATAGTTGAGTGCTTCACTTATAAGGATCATAGGGCAGAGCTAGGCCTTTGTAAGTGTCAGACTCACGGTGGACTCACCAGGAATCTTAATCTGAATCTAATTTCCTCTTTCTTTCCTAATCAACTCCAGAAGGAGGGGGTATTACAAATAATCAAATAATCCCCTACCGTGTTTCCCTGAAAATAAATCAGGGTCTTATTTTCTTTTGACCTCTTGGCTTTATTTTTGGGGAGGTCTTATTATTTTGGAGGTGCAGGAGGCGGCAAGCATGGTCACCTCATGATCACCTTAATCATTTCCTTGGCTCAGCTGATAAGAGAGGAGAGCTTGTGGCTTAGAGGCTAATATAACTGCCTAACATGCAAAAACAGCCCAGGTTCGAATTCCAGTAAGGGTATGGCTAGCTGATGAGAGCTAAATAACTTGAAATAGATCTATACTAGTCTCCCTTTATTTATTTATCAGTACAAATGCTGTATATGTATGTATATACACATACATACACACACACACACACACACACACACACACACACACACATTCTACTTGCTACCTCTTATGTTTTTAATGCTGCTACATTTTTGAACCACTGAATTAGAGAAAGGTTAAAGGTCAAAACTTTGATGACAATGTTCGAAAAAGAACCAAAGATAAATTAAAATAAACCAAACTTTAATTATTTCTATTGCTTAGATACAAAGAAATGCCAACAGTGTTTATCCCTGGCTACTAAGAACTTGTAATGTATCTGGTTGATAATGTAAGTAAATATGGCTGCTACAATGAGGTGCTACTAAAAATTTCCTAGACATTTTAAATGTGATTTGTTTCATTTACTAGACCTGGGAAGGCGAACCTATGGCATGCATACCACAGGGGGCACGCAGAGCCATTTGTCAGGGCACGTGAGGCATTCCGTATATGCACATGCTGGCCAGCTGAGTTCAGCCTTTTTTTAAGCCATTTTTCGCCCTCTCCAGACTCCAGAGGCTTTATTGCCTCCCCTGCTCCCTGGATGCCCTCCGGAGACTTCAGGAGCCTCCCTGAAGCCTCCTGAGTGCAAAAAAAAAATGGCCCTACTGGCAAACTGGAAGTTCTGGAACGGACTTCCGGTTTGCCCATAGGGCCGGTTTAGGCCCTCCGAAGCCTTCAGGAGCCTTCAGGAGGCTTCCTTGAAGGCTCAGGAGGACAAAAAACGACCCTACAAGCAAACTGGAAGTCACTTCCGGTTTGCTCGTAGGGCCGTTTTTAGTCCTCCAGAGCCTTCAGGGACCTTCAGGAGGCTTCCCTGAAGGCTCTGGAGGACTAAAAACAGTCCTATGAGCAAACCGGAAGTTACTTCCAGTTTGTCCATTGGGTCATTTTTCATCCTCCGGATCCTTCAGGAAAGCTGGAAGGCTTAAACTGGCCCTACAGGCAAACCGGAAGTCCGTTCCTGAACTTCCAGTTTGCCCGTGCCCTGTAGAGTCAGTTTTTTATGCTCCAGAGGCTTCAGAGAAATTACTGAAGCCTCCGGAGGGCCTCTGGTGGGACAAAGGGGGCTGTTTTCACCCTCCCCAGGCTCCTATAATAGTAGAATAATAGAAAGTGTGGCAGGCAATGTTCCCTCTAATTTTTTTTCAATGTGTGCAGAAAAGTATAGTGTTTGAGCGGCACATTTTCATGCCTGGGCATCTAAATTTTTTTCACAGATGTTTCACAGAGCAATATTTGTATTGTAACCTATATTTGTAGGATGCGAATTGGAATGAAGAAAAATGGGTGTGTGTGTGTGTGTGTGTGTGTGTGTGTGTGTGTGTGTTTGAGTGAGCGAGGGATCCGGTAAGGGAACTGCGCCTATTTAGAAAAGGTAAATTATTGCAAACATGATCAGTCGAAGATAAGTATAGGGACAGGTTGGGCGGTAGAGAGAAAGTGATAAAAGAGTGGGAGAGAGGAAGAGAGGAAGAAAAAAGAGGGAAGAGAGACAGAAAGAGACAGAGAAGGAGAGAGAAAGTGACAGAAGAGTGGGAAAGAAGGAGAGAGAAAGAGAGACAAAGAGAAAGAGGGTGACAGAGACAGAAAGAGACAAAGAGGAGAGAGAAGGAAGGAGAAAGTGACAGAAGAATGGAAAAGAAAGAGAAAGAGAAGAGAGACAAAGAGAAAGAGGATGAGAGAGACAGAGAGAGAAGGAAGGAAGAGGAAAGAGAGAACATCTCATTTCAACCCTGCGGTGCAAATACTATCTTTGATTGGTAATTTTATTTGTCCATTTACTATCCAATACTCTCATTCTGCCTTAAGTTCATCAAGAATTCCCATCTTTTTATTGAATTTATCACAATACCTTGAGAACAACTTTTTCAGCATAGCTTTACAGCTATTTAAAATATTTAGTAATTTAGGTAGGTTTTCAGAACATTAGTCTATTTATAAGTCACTAAGTGCAAAGAAACAGAATTCAGAAAGTTGGATTCCCTTTTTGTAATTGCCTATTGTCTGCTTAATTTTCTCCCTACATTTTTGCTAACTGATATTCACTGTTGACCCAAGAAGCCCATCGTAGAAAGAAACCCTCCCTATGAACTTTGTTGGGTTTCCATGGAATGAAGTTTGATCTTTTTCTCAACCATACAGTAGCATATTCTTTCTAAGGAGGATATAATCAAGATAGTCCATAATTGCCTATAAATCTAACAGTATGGCGATTGACAATCTCTTTATATTTCAACTCTAACTCTTTCAGTCTTAAAGGTTTGGTAAGGAGAAATCCAAAAATTCTTTTAAAGAGGAAAAAAATGCTTCCACAATTGCATCCGTGGAGATATGTATATATACACAACACACAGAGAAACAAACTTAACAAAGTGCTAAGTCTGCCCACCAACTAACTCTCTCTCTCTCTCTCTCTCTCTCTCTCTCTCTCTCTCTCTCCCTCTCTCCCTCTCTCCCTCTCTCCCTCTCTCCCTCTCTCCCTCTCTCCCTCGCCCAGACGAGACGGACTGCAGAGGCTCTCCTTGAGTCTAGGGCAGTGAGTCATTCAATGGGAAACTTGCCTCTTGGAAGGAATGACACGGCTTGGCTCCCGCTTTCGATCTGCCTCCAACGACCCGAATGGAGAAGCAAAGAGGCAGGAGAGACGAGGCAGGAGAGACGAAGTGGAAGCCAAGCTGGGTCATTCCTTCCAAGAGGCAAGTTTCCCATCAAATGACTCGCTGCCCCAGACTCGAGGAAACCCTCTGCAGTCCCTATCGTCTGGCCGGGATGCCAGCGAGGGTGTTGGACTGAAGGATGGAGGGATACACATGCTCACGCTCTCTCCCTCCCTCCCTCCCTCCCTCCCTCCCTCTCTCTCTCTCCCTCTCTCTCGCACAAATGGCAAATCCGAGCAGCCGCTGCTGGGAGCCCGTCCATGACTTCTCCCAACCCCCACCTTTTCTCTCAGCTATTTTCTGCCTTGTGGACCTAGAACTGATTGCTGTCTCCAGGCTGGCTCTCGTCTCCTATTATCGTGGAAGGCGTCTCACAAAAACCATTGTGCGGTGGTGTTTTGTTGCCACGTGCGCGGCCGCGCACCCACGCAGCTTAGAGGGAACATTGGTGGCAGGCAAAAGATCCAAAAGAAAAGATGGCTGCAGGCCTGACAAGGGAGAGAATAGCAGATTCTCACAACTGAATATCCAGCTAAGGACTGAAGCTAAGAAAGCAGAACATAAAGGGAAAAGTGAAGTCGCAGAGTTTCACAGGACCCTACAACAGAGATGTTACCAATTATATTCCAAGCCTTGGATAGTTCTACAGAATGTGGAAAATAAACATGGAGAATCAGACAGCCTAATTCAGGAAGTCACATATGATGTGATAGGTATCGCTGAAATGTGATGGATGGTACCAATAGCAATAGCACTTAGACTTATATACCACTGCATAGTGCTTACAATCCTCTCTAAGTGGTTTGCAGAGTCAGCATATTGCCCCCAACAATCTGGGTCCTCATTTTACTGACCTCAGAAGGATGGGTCAACCCTAAGCTGGTCAGTATCTATAAGATATCCAATGGGGGAGACCAGTGGTGGGTTTCAAAAAAATTTGGAACCTACTCTGTGGGTGTAGCCTCCTTTGTGGGAGTGGCTTGCCAGCCTCTCTCTCTCTCTCTCTCTCTCTCTCTCTCTCTCTCTCCTCTCTCTCTCCTCTCTCTCTCTCTCTCTTTCGAGACCCTCTGCAGTAGCCTTCCACGATAATAAGAGAGCCAGCCTGGAGACAGCAATCAGTTCTAGGTCCACAAGGCAGAAAGTAGCTGAGAGAAAGGGTGTGGGGGTTGGGAGAAAGCATGGGATGGGCTGCCAGTAGCGGCTGCTCGGATTTGCTATTTGAGAGAGAAAAAGGGAGAGAGAGGAAGGGAGGGAGGGAGGGAGAAGGAGAGCGTGAGCATGTGTATCCCTCCTTCCTTCCTTTTGTCTCTGTCCCTTTTTTCTTTTTTCTTTCATCTCTCTTTCTCTCTTTCCTTCCTTTTGTCTCTCTGTCCCTCTTTTTTCTTTTTTCTTTCATCTCTCTCTTTCTTTCTTTTTTATTTCTTTTTTATTTATTTCTTTCTTTCTTTCTTCTTTCTTCTTCTTTCTTCCTTTCTTTTTCTTTTCTTTTTCTTCTCTTTCTCTTTCTCTTTCTTTCTCTCTCTCTCTCTCTCTCTCTCTCTCTCTCTCTGTATGTGTGTGGCAGTGGTGGGTTTCAAATTTTTTTTGGAACCTCTTCTGTAGGTGTGGCCTGCTTTCCGGGTCCACTGGTGGAACCTCTTCTAACCGGTTCAATAGATTTGACGAACTGGTTCTACCAAATAGGTGCGAACTGGTAGGAACCCACCTCTGGGACAGACATAAGAGAAGCATAGGGGGATGTTTCGTACTGCATGTAAGGAATACAAGGACAGAAATTTAGAAAACAAAGCATGAAAACTCTGCAGAAAGAATGTGGATAAAAATTAGAGAAGTGGAAAACCAAAGCAGCATCAGGAGTTTATAACAGACCATCTGTCAAGAAAATAATACAGATAAGGTATTTCTGCCTCAGATGACCAGCCGTTCAAAGCGGTAAGCAATAATGATAATGGGGAATTTCAATTGTCCTGGTATCTCTTGGGGATCTAATTCCACCATGAGTCAGAGGTCCAACTAATTGTTGTCCTCTCTCACTGACAACTTCATTTGTCAGAAGGTGGAAGAAAGTACAAGAGGATCTGCTATCTTGGACCTAATACCTATCAACAAAAACAAATTGGTTGAAAAAATGAAGGTGACCAGCTCCCTGGGGGAAAGTCTGCTTGTTATCCTTGAATTTGTGGTATCCAGAAGTGGAAGGACTAAGAAGAGACAGATCTGCATACTGGATATCAGAAGAATGATTTTTGACCAACTCCAAATAAAAGTCTTAAAGGAAGAAAGTTTCCAGAAAGAATAGGAGACCTTTTAAAGGACATTGAAGGCACAATCCCAAAAAATCCCTGCAAGAAAAAAAAAATGGAGGAAAAAGAAGTCAAATGAAGATATTTGTAGAATATTCTAAAGTATGGGGCAAGATACACATGTAGGAAATGAAATGAAGGAGAAATAAACAAAATAATGTGGAGTATACAAATAGTCTACAGAGATTCTAAAAACTCTTGTCAAAACAGCTAAGGCTTAGAATTACCCGAGGCTGGCAAGAGATATCAAAATTAGCAAAAACTGGGTTCAGGGGCAACTTAAAAATACAAGTAAAATCAATATAAGCGTTAAGTACATTGGAAAGCGAAAGTGGTGAAGTGGTGAATACAGGTAATCATTGACATGCGACCACAACTGAACCCAAAATTTCTTTTGCAAAGCAAGACAGTTTTTAAGATAATTTTGCCACATTTTACGACCTTTCTTGACACAGCTGTTAAATGAATCCCTGCAGTTGTTAAGTTAATAACATGCTTGTTAAATGAATGTCGGCTTCCCTATTGATGTTGCTCATCAGAAGGTGGCAAAAAGATGATTATATGAACCAGTGGTGAGATTCAATAATTTTTTTGACTACCGGTTCTGTGGGCATGGCTTGGTGGGTGTGGCAGGGGAAGGATACTATAAAATCTCCATTCCCTCCCCACTCCAGGGAAGATTACTGCAAAATCCCCATTCCTTCCCAATCAGCTGGGACTTGGGAGGCAGAGAATAGATGGGGCCAGTCAGAGGTGGTATTTACCCGTTCTCCAAACTATTCAAAATTTCTGCTACCGGTTCTCCAGAACTGGTCAGAACCTGCTGAATGCCACCTCTGATATGAACCCAGGCCACTGCAACCATCAGCTGCTAAGCTTCTGTGTTTCAATCACGTGACCATGGAGATGCTGCAATGGTCGTACGTGTGAAAAACAGTCATAAGTCACTTTTTTCAATGCCATTGTAGCTTCGAATTGTCACTAAATGAACTGTTGTCCGTTGAGGACTACCTGTAATGACGGCAAGAAAACAAAGCTATTTCATTTTTTGTTCTTTTGTAAAGAAAACAGAGTTGCCTAATGGAGTTTAAAATAGACAGAGGTGATAATAAACTCTGTTGTTAACTGATTTAAATGAATGTGTTCTGACCTAGACTTCACCAAATCATGAAACAGACTTCTTGTCCCCCCAAAAAAACGTCTTTTTATTTGGCTAATGTGAATTCCTAGCATTCACATCCAGCAAAAACCTGGCAAACAGTCTTTCAAGGGTGAATTGCAAACACAGACCTTATCAGTCCTTGGATAGTTGCCAGGTCGATAGCTTCCAGGTGCCAGCAAATATTTGGCAAGGAGTCTCTCAGATAAGCAAATCTTCACACTAACTGTCTCCTGCAAACACCACTCCCCTTTTGCTCCTATTTATTTCCTATAGGAGGTGCCATTCAGCGTCCCCTTGTGCCTTTACTCCCATGTCGACCTCTGTTTCTTAATTGTTCCTTTTTCCTGACAGCTCTGTGCATGCGCACATTGGGAACAGGCTCCAGCTGTTCTACAGCCCCACTTATCTCCAACTCCGAAGGTAGCTGATAACTGTCAGAGGGCCCTAGCCCATCTCTGCATCTGATACAGAGCCCTCATCAGAGCCTTCCCCAGACTCCAGGACTGGCCCATGTTCCTTCCACAGCCTCCTCACTGTCTGAGTCTGCCGCCAGCTCTGCTGGCCACTGGCAGGCACAACAGAATGCATGTCTCCAGGGTATTGAATAAGTTAGCAAAGGTGATTTGCAAAACTGCCTAGCAATCTCTGGATGTATTGTCCTCTGATCACTTTGTCCTTTGCTTTGTTAATGACAGAAGACTAGTGAAGCTCCAGAAGATTGGAGGAGAACAATTTTCATTGCCACCTTCAAAAAGAGGAAAAAGGAAAACCTAGGAAACCACAGACTTGTTACCTTGACTTCAACCCTGGGTAAAATCTTCGGATTATCAAGCAACATGTTGGTGAACTCTTGGTGTTCTGACCCCCTCATCCTACACCAAAGCACGCTGAGACAAAGATACTGCAAGGATTTATTAACACACAGACAGGACCTTGGCAGCAAGCCAGCACAGACAAGAAGTTGCCAGCAATCCAGCACAGACTAACCTTGGCAGCAATCCAGCCTGCCAAGCTAGCCATGAAAGTTCTCCAACTTTAGTGAATACGTTGACTCCTGCAAAAGGGCGTGTGCACAATCATTCCTTTTATAGTCTTGAGAGGAGCCTAATTACCACCAGCTGAGTGCAATTATCTCCTGTAACTGCGCAACTGTTCCTTATGCCTATTAGCTCTTCGGTGCCGGGCATCTAGGAACAACTCCCTTGGCTCCTCCCCACTGCTCCAATGCATGAAGTCTGGATCACACTCTCTTGTCTCCTCCCCACTGGTCCAAGGCTTAGGCACCTCCTGGTGGCCAACCAGCCTCTCTGCACCCTGCTCGGAGTCAGAACCCTGTCCGGGGTCCTCCACATCCTCCAGAGCTGACTCATAGGGCCCCTCGCTGTCGGAGTCTGGTGGCAACTCCAACGGCTCCTGCTGGGCCACAACAACTTGGATAGATGTATAATCAGCAGAAGTCAGAATGGGTTTCTTACAAACTAAGTATATGAGACTGATCACATTTCCTTGTAGGCCCTGGTTTAGTGGTTCAGAACCTCAACCAAGCCTTTGGCAAAGTGCTTCATGATCCTCTCTTTCACAAAACAGTGACATGCACACACAGGATGATACCTGGGTTAGATTAAATCATAGTTGATTGAATGACGGCATCCCCAAAGTGTTATCAATTCCTTTATTTCAGTGGGCATTGAGTGCCACAAGTGTCAGGCCTGCAGTGGTTCCTTTAAGAATCTTTGGCCTGCCACACTCTCATTAAAGGTGGGGGGGGGAATAGCAAGGGGTAGAATGTGTTGTTTTCAAAATGAAAAATTCCTTTCTAGAAGCTCAAGGTCATCTTTTGTCTCTGCACCTTTGCACCTGACCGGAAGCAGCTGGGCGTGGGTGCTAGCGTGGAAGAAGAAGATTGGACCATGAGATGAATTATGGGTGTGGGGACAAGATCATGAACTTTTAACTGGGTGGGATTCTGATGTTAATTCCCAGTATTGGGATTTCATAGCATAATGCCAAGATGTCTGATTTATTAAATTGGAACTTTAAGGATTGTTTTTGCATTGGACTCTGATTTAATTCTACATGATACTTGGAACGCTGACAACAAGACCCTGTTGTGAGATCCCATGCTGTTCATTTTTTTATCAATGACTTGACTGAGGGAGTTGTGGTGACACTTATCAATTCTTCATAAAATAGTGGCAGTAGTACACATCAAAGGAATTTTGTGTATTTGTTTAATCATAGTTTAAACCTGAGCCACCAGGTTAAATTGGCAAATACTTTCTTTGGTTAGAAGCAATTGTTCCACATTGAGAATATTGTGTCAATATTCTGTGTCCAATTCCAGGTACCACAATTCAAATTGTCTACAAATAGAAGCATATTCAGAGGAAGATTTCCAAGATGGTGAAGGCTCTAGAAACCGGTGTTTATAAGAAACAGTTCAAGATCTGATATATTTAGGTTACAGAAAAGATGTCTGAGGGGGAAAAGGGTATCAATCTTCAAATATCTGAGTATGTCATAAAGTGTATGGTATAAAGTAGAGGGATTTATCTTTCATTGCACCAAATGACAATGGATTTAATTTACAATAAAGGACACAAGACAGTGGAATTCATTATCACACAATAGGGTAGATTTCGCCATCACAAAAACTCTTCTAGCAAACAGATGGTCATCTGTCAGAGTTATTCTAGTGCAGGACTGCCCAATCCCTGATCCACAGCCTGCTCCCAGGCTACAGCATGTTCAGAACCAGGCCACAGAAGTGGTGGGCGAGCGCACACATTTGTGCACAGCTGCATTTGTGAAAGCGGTGCACACACGCATGTGTGAAACCATCCCATCTCCCCACCCTGCCGCTGCTGCTTCCACCAATCCGCCAAGCCAGAAAGGTTGGGGAATGCTGTTCTAGTGAATTCTCCACTGAACAGGTAATGGGACTAGAATACCTCATCTTATACTGGCTAGCAAGGTGGGAAGCATATAAATTTATAAATCTATCCCATTGCACTTTCTGTAACTGACAGCACCCGATAGCAATAGCCATGTAAACATTATCACACTTTAGTTATTAATTTTTAGTTTGTTCTTCATATTTCCTTATCCGCTCTCTTTCACCTACATGAGCCAAAGTGGCGCAATGGTTAAATGCAGCACTGCAGGCTACTTCAGCTGACTGCAGTTCTGCAGTTCGGCTGTTCAAATCTCACCGGCTCAAGGTTGACTCAGCCTTCCATCCTTCTGAGGTGGGTAAAATGAGGGCCCGGATTGTTGGGGGCAATATGCTGACTCTGTAAACCGCTTAGAGAGGGCTGAAAGCCCTATGAAGCGGTATATAAGTCTAATTGCTATTGCTATTGCTACCTTTGCAAACTTTGTGTCCTCACCACTTTTCAGCTCTACACACACACACACAAATACAAATGTTAAAATGCAATGCTACCCAATTAAATAGTCACCACTCTTATATTATTCTACTACCAAGGCATTCCAACAAACATTAACAAGGTAAGGCTACAGAGGGAACATTGTATATCTATAAATTGCTCTGCAAGTTTTACACAAAACTTTTAAAAACCACAAGGGAATGGGAACAGTTGATTCAGTTATCATCTCGTAAGGTTTAAAAAGAAAAGAAGCTCATAGGCTAAAAATGAAAATGAATTGGCATTCTCAATCCAAATCTCTAGCAAATCACCCTCCATCTTTGCTAAGGGGGAAAATTTGGGGAATTTCAAAGTGAAATTATGGTTTAGTTTTAATATAATTACAGTTCACCAATACAATAATAGAATTTTAATAGGATCATCATTTCCACAGAAATTTACATATTCTTGATTTAAGATTTTAAGGAGATAGGGGTTTGTTTGTTTGTTTTTTTAAAAAAAAACAGTCTCCATTTCAAAAGTATTGATTGCTTAAAAGGATTGTGTTGACATTCATTGGAAAACTGGTTAATCATTTAGATTTTTTTTTCAACCTATAACAAGATAAACGTGAAGACAGTTTGTTCCCTGGATGTTAATAAAAAAAATCAGCATATATAAATTTGCATCTATAAATTAATGTATGTAATGTCTGCTAAATATTCTGCACTATTCATGGAGTTGAAATTAACTTCTTATGATAATTGCTTATCAGTTTCATAAGCATAATTTCCATGATTTAGCTTGCTTTCTTAGGACCTGTTATCTTTCCATATAAAACTTTGTGTTTTCTACCACATTGCACTATTTAAAATGTATATGTATGTAAATTATTAGAATAAAGCTCACATCAAAGAAAAATAGTCTACATGCTGCGTAAATTGTTGCCGTAAGTTACCTTGATTATACCTACCTATAAAATATAAATTAGAAGGAACAACATTTGTATTATTCATTGTATCATTGTATAGAAAACCATTATCTCTTTACATACTATTTATCGAAGATTGTATCAGAGAACAGAGATCAGAGGAATGTAGTTGTACCCGAGATTAGAATTAGAAATTAATTGATCAGTAGAAATGAAGACTTAACATTTCATTAGGGGCATTGTTTCCACATTTAATCATTTATTATTAATACTATTCCACCTTGTGTGAATCTATTTTATTGTCCAGATTATGTGAACAGGAAGACGTATTTTTTTATTTATAAATAACATGTATCTACTGATATGTATGTATGCATGCAGGTTCCACCACAAATGCGCGAACGACAAAAGCGCGCCTGACTAAACCGCAGTGACAAAACCGCGCTGACAAAACCGCGCCGACGAATGAGCGCTGAAGCACGCCGACAACAGCGCGCCGACAGAAGCACGCTGTAACATAACCCTAAACCTAACCCTAAACCTAATCCTAAACCTAACCCTAAACCTAATCCTAAACCTAACCCTAAACCTAACCCTAAACCTAACCCTAAACCTAACCCTAAACCTAACCCTAAACCTAACCCTAAACCTTAAACCTAACCCTAAACCTAACCCTAAACCTTAAACCTAACCCTAAACCTTACCTTAACTTAAATCGCGCTTCTGTCGGCGCGCTGTTGTCGGCGCGCTGTTGTCGGCGCACTTTTGACATCGCGGTTTTAGCGCCGCGGTTTTGTCGGCGCGCTTTTGACGTTCACGCTTTTGTCGGGTCACAATGCATGCATGGGCTGTATGTATCTCTGAGTTTGATTATTTTGTTGTAGACATTTCATTACCAAATTAGGAACATCGTCAGTGCTAGTAGATGTTACTTAATTTGGTAATGAAACATCTGCAAGAAAACCAAGCTCAGAGAGCACCAAGATCCCTACAATTCAACTCTGAGCTATAAATTCTCTCTTCTATTGGTACAAATGTATGTATATGAATGCATGTATTGTATAGTTTATCTTAGTTCATATGGTACAGGTAGTCCTTGACTTACAACAATTCATTTAGTGACCATTCACAGTTACAACATCACTGAAAATAGTCACTTATGAACATTGTTCACACTTATGACCATTGCAGGGATCCCCATGCTCATGTGACCAAAATTTAGACTCTTGGCAACTGGCTCATATTTATGACAGTTGCAGTGTCTCAGGGTCACGTGATCCACTTTTGCGACCTTCTGACTAGCAAAGTCAATGGGGAAGCCAGATTCACTTAACAATCAATCTACTAACTTAACGACTGCAGTGATTCACTTAACAACCATGGCAAGAAAGCTGGCAAAATGGGGCAAAACTCACTTAAGGAAATGCCTCACTTCGTAACAGAAATGTTGGGTTCCATTGTGGTCGTAAGTCGAGGACTACCTGTACTCCTAACACAGAACAAGGTACACAAATATTATCTAGTTCTCTGCTGGACTGTAGCTAAGGCTGCATTCATACACATCCTTGCATCTATATATTAATGTATGTAATGTCTGCTAAATATTCTGTGCTATCCTTTGAAAAGTGAATACATCCTTTGAAAAGAGAATACTTTTAAACTCAGCGGGAATTACCTTAGCAGACATGTGCAGGATTTGGCTCAGCATTGATTTCTAAAAATGCTTCAATAACCAAATGATTCCGTAGAACAAGGGTGTCATTGAGGGCTGCATCTGGGTTGTGTTTAACCTTGGGGGCTGGATAGGGTGGGCGTGGCCTGTTCAACACCACTCGTTTCAGGGGTTACCTGTGGTGGCCTGAGACGCTCTGCCAGCAAAAACAGAGCTTGGGAGCAGGGGTGGGTTGCTGTGGTGTTACTGGTGGTTCACTTCACACACACGCGCCGTGTGTTGCTTGCGCATGCGCAGTTGCCTGCAAACTCTTCTGTGCATGCACAGCACATTTAAAAAATGACTAGAAACATTCTGCAAAGTCATGGGGGACCAGGGAACCAGTTCGTGGCTGGGTCAGCCTGCCGTCCCTACCGGTTCGGCGACCCATGTCCAATTTCCACTATTGGTTTACCCGAACCTGTGCGAACCAGTAGCAACCCACCTGTGCTTGGGAGGCTGTGACACCCTCCTGCAACCCTCTGCCCTACTGAGCTCCATTTTTGCTGGCAGAGGGTTGCAGGAGGCCATTGCAGCCACCCGAATTCCATTTTGGCGGGCAGAGGCATCACAGGCCAATCCTTTGCTGTTTCCAGGGCAGCCCCACAGGCCAGATCTAAGCACCTGGTGGCCCATATCTGGCCTGCTGGCCTTGAGTTTGAGACCCTGGCTGTAAAACATGCCTGCCACTATCCAATGAACTGAACAAATGACTCAATGTACCCGGGGCTATTTGACTGAAAGAAGCATCCCCAGACTAGATTCAAAGGGCCAGATAGCAATAGCAATAGCAGTTAGACTTATATACCGCTTCATAGGGCTTTCAGCCCTCTCTAAGCGGTTTACAGAGTCAGCATATCGCCCCCACAGTCTGGGTCCTCATTTCACCCACCTCGGAAGGATGGAAGGCTGAGTCAACCTTGAGCCGGTGAGATTAGAACCGCTGAACTGCAGATAACAGTCACCTGAAGTGGCCTGCAGTACTGCACCCTAACCACTGTGCCACCTCGGCTCGTCGAAGCTTAATTGATCCAGAAGCATATTGTGAATGCTTACAGTTTCTTGGAGAAAAGGTCCAGATATCACTAAATAGGAGGAATCGGGCTGGATGCAACTCTAATCCACAGTTCAGAATTAAGAAAACAAGACACAACAACTGGCACATTGCTTGCTTGCCTTTTCTTTTTCCCTGTTCTGACCTAGGCTTCCCAAAAAAGCATGGGGCAGAGTCCTGGTTCCGACAAAACCCCTTTATTAAATGAATGTGAATTCCTCTCATTCACATTCAGCAAGGCCTAGCAAAATCTATCTTGGAAAGCTGCCATGTAAATATTTTCCAAATGAGGAAAGACTGGGCTCAGAGTCTCTGAGATTCATGGACAGATCTTCATACTCCTGAAACAAATCTAATGACTGAACGACCAAATTGTTTCCTGCAAAAGCCCACTCCCCTTTCGCTCCTCTTTTCTGTCCTATGGGAAGGGCCAATCACCTTCCACCTGCGACTTTACTCCCAAATCTACCCTGATTTCTGAGTTGTTCTTTTCTTCTGGCAGCTCTGCGCATGCACACACTGGGAACAGGCTCTAATCAAACTGTTCCTCTGCCTCACTGCTGTCTAGCTCTGTAGGCACCTGATCACTGGCCCAGGATACCTGCGAGACTACTTACTACCACCGGTAGCCTCCCACCGTCCAGTGCAATCCCACAGAGTTGGCTGCAATCCCACAGGGTGCCGTCAGCCAGACAGTATCAGCTAGCGACCCCCAGTGGGAGAGCCTTCTCTGTGGGAATGCCTTCCCTCTGGAATGAGCTGCCCCCCGGAGCTTCGTATAATCCCCGACCTCCGGTCCTCCCAACGCGCCCTAAAAAGTTGGCTTTTCCAGCAAGCCGGCCTGGCCTGAACAAAATAAAAGAAATGATATATTATTGTTAATTTTAATCAAATTTTTTAAAAATGTTATTGTTAATCTCAATTGGGTTTGTTTTTTGGATACTCTGTCTAATTTTTTTTAACTTTTGTAATGTGTGTGTTTTTTAATGTTGTACGCCGCCCTGAGTCCTTGGGAGAAGGGCAGAATATAAATCCAATAAACCAAACCAAACCAAACCAACCAAACCACTTCCAGATGGCCTCAGCCCCATCTCTGCCTTCGATGCAAAGCCCTCATCTGAGCCTTCCCCAGCCTCCAGGATTGTCCCATGCTCCTCCCCAACCTCCTCACTGTCTGACTCTTCTGTTAGCTCTGCTGAACACTGGCGGGCCACATCATTTCCTTCCTTGGTGTGGCCCTGAAGAAAAGGTAACAAACGTTATCTTCCCTAAATTGAATGGGGTTTATATTAACTATAACCTAGGACGTCGTTCAAATGATAAACAGTGATTAATCATAACCATGAATGATGATGTGAAATTGTCTTGATTCTGCCTTTAATCAGCCAGAGTCTCACTTGTTTAGATACAGGTTGTCCTCCACTTACAACAGTACATTTACATTTAGTGACCATTCAATGTTACAACAATACTGAAAAAAGTGTCTTATGACTGTTTTTCACAGTTATGATTTTTGTAACATCCCCATGATCACATGATCAAAATTCAGATGCTTGGCAATTGACTCATATTTATGATGGTTGCTGTGTCCCATGGTCATGTGATCACCTTTTGCGACCTTCTGGACAAGCAAAGTCAATGGAGAAGCCAGATTCACTTAACAACTGAGTTAATAACTTGTTGTGACTCAGCAGAAGTTTGCTGTGAGTTGAGTCGAGATGCAGGAATATTGCTCCAGCTGTTGCTCGTTAGTGTCGTCTTCTGGAGATAAAAGGACTGATGGTGCCACGCCCTAGTTGCAGAAGTCAACATTCATTCATTCGTTTGTGGTTTGTCGTTCCTTTATGGAGAATTCAGTTCCGTTCTGTTTGAGTTTGTGAGACACTTGGATAAGTGATTTTGCTTCCTGAAAACTTGGTGCTATAAGAGTTTTGTTTCTGCATTCTGCTGTGTAAGCCTTGTTTGCCAGAGACTTTATCTATGTTTATTTTGGGCTCGCAGCCAGCCTGAGCCGGGACTGATAAAGGCTTTCTTTTGGCAAGCTTTGTGTGACTGTAGTTTTGGAACAGGCTACATGGGGGCCAGAACACTAACTTATCAACTGCATTGATTCACTTAACAACTGAAGGCAAGAAATATCATAAAACAGGGCAAAACTCACCTAACAAATATCTCACTTAACGACAGCAATCTTGGCCTCAATTGTGGTAGTAAGTCGAGTACTACCTGTAATGCTATGGCTAATAGTTCACAGAATCAAATCTTTGGATCTTTTTTGTGCATTCATGTTAGAGCTTGTGACTACAAGGATCTGCCAAAATATTCCCGCTGCACATGAGGGATAATATGTCAGCTTTATAACCCACCAATTATCTTCTAAGATTGATGCATTTCAATGACTTAGCCAGAGAACGTTTTGGCCAACGACAACAAAAAAACAAATCATTATACCTAAACAGCCACAATCTCTTGTAGCTGCCATGACTGGTGAAATAACAAACTGTACAACCCATGTCCCTTTGTGGAAGCTTACATTTCTTTAAAATATAAATTTATGCCCAGAGAAAGAGAAAATGAAGACATATTAATAAACAGAATAAAACAGGTTAGGGCAGCAATGCAGGGCTGGTCATTCAGGAACCCTGCGCTAATTTTAATTAGCTGCTTTCCCTTGCTTTCAAATGTAATTAAAGGAGCTTAGTTGTGCTCAGCGATGCAAACCGCCTTCTTTAATCACTAACATTATTTCCCTGAACTATTAATGATTTTCAAAATGCTTGTTTATGCAGAATTAGAACAGTAATTATCTTACCAGTTAATTTTGTACCTTCAGATTTCACACCTAGCTCAAACGTCATTCATTTACTGCAGCCATTCTGTCAAAACAAAGGAAGGCTTGTTGTAAATGCATTGCAGAATGCGGAGCCCAAAGCACAACTTTTGTAACACTAATAAAGTAGCTCCCAAGTGAAACAGGTGTAGTAATTTAGAGCCTTCCTGTCTGAAGCTTCCACGTAGATGCAATGTTTTTTTCTTTATTAGCTTGAAAATGAGAGCTGGGTGTGCAAAATAAGCTATTTAAACTCAGGCTTGTGGAGCAGAATATAATCTTTAATTTAAACCAGAGCCGTAAAAAAGGCTTTTAATTTCAGCTGGCATGTGCATGTGAATTTGAATTAATAATCCAGAAAATTGAAACTGTTTTGCTGCTGCACCATCATCTCTGTTCTTCACATGCCCTTAGCTTCACTCCCTCTCTTTCCTTCTCTCACCCTCCCACGAGCTGAGGCTGGTACTTTTCTGATTATGATTATTTAATGATGTAACTGGTTCCATTGAAAAGTGAAATGTTATTTTGAGCCACCGTCTCAATGGGCTGCATTTCCTTTATTAAAAAGTCACCGATATCAAAAGGAACACTCCAATCTAAATAATAATAATAATAATAATAATAATAATAACAACAACAACAACAACAACAACAACAACAACAACTCTGCCATTGCTGGTCCCAAGCCCAGATGAGAAAGGAGGAGGGTTGGGGTCAGGTTGGCAACCTGGCCCCATAAAAAAAAAACCCGCCAACCCATACAATATGGTGAAAGAAACGAATAAAAATTTTATACCGCATCGGTCGTCGCGCAGGTTAACAAGGGCTGCGGTGGATGTTGGGGTCCCTGGACATCCGTCGACAAGTGGGCTACCAGTGGACCAGCCAACAAAATGACAAAAATATAGTGTAGATGAAAACCGTGCCATAATGGCCTGTTACTACAACTCAGAGCCAGAAAAAAGAGGTTATTTAAAGCGAATGTATGAATTATGGAAACAACAATATCCAGATTCAAATGTTAGTGAACAACGACTATTGTCAGGCGAGAGTACACTAACAGAGTTAGGAAAATTTTGAAATCTAAATTGAATGGTGGAAATACAATCAAGGCCATAAATACCTGGGCAATACCAGTTATAAGATATACAGCTGGTATAGTTAACTGGACACAAGATGATTTGGACATTTTGGACCGAAAAACCAGGAAACTAATGACAATGCACTACAGTTTACATCCACGTGGTGATACTGATAGTATATCTGCCCCGAAAATCAGGTGGCAGAGGATTATTACAAGTGAAGCAAACAGTTGAAGAAGAAAAACATGCACTGGCTGATTATTTAAAAGAAAGTCAAGAACATCTATTAATCGAAGTAAAGAACAAAAATCTACTGAAGGCCCAACAGACGAAACAAGAATACAGAAAAGATGTGATAAAATCAAGAATGGAGAGTTGGCAGAACAAAGCACTGCATGGCCAATTTCTGGAAAAAATAAAAGATAAAGTGGACAGTGAACAAACTTGGTTATGGTTAACAACAGGTACATTAAAGAAAGAAACAGAGTCACTAATCCTGGCTGCGCAAGAACAAGCTATCCGCACAAAAGGCCAAAATCGAAAAATCCTCTGATGATGCCAAATGCAGACTTTGCAAAGAAGCTGATGAAACTGTTGATCACATACTCAGCTGCTGTAAAAAAAATCACGCAGACTGATTATAAATTGTGGCACAATTCAGTAGCACAAATGATCCATTGGAATTTGTGCAAAAATTATAATATTAAAACAGCAACAAACTGGTGGGAACATCAGCCTGAAAAAGTCACAGAAAATCAGATGGTCAAGATCTTGTGGGATTTCCGTATACAAACCGACAAAATACTGGCGCATAATACACCAGACATCACACTGGTTGAGAAAAATAAGGTCACAATCATAGACATCGCAATACCAGGTGATAGCAGGGTCGCCGAGAAGGAACATGAAAAAATCGCAAGATACCAGGACTTAAAAATCGAAATTCAACGACTATGGCACAAACCAGCAGTGATAATTCCAGTGGTAATTGGCACACTGGGTGCTATTCCAAAAGCACTGGAATTACATTTAAAACAGTTAAAAATTGACAAAATCACCATCAATCAAATGCAAAAAGCCGCACTGCTTGGATCTGCATGCATATTACGAAAATACGTTATGACGTCCTAGGCCCCTGGGTGGGGCCCGACTAGTAACCAATGCCAAATCCGGCGAAACAACTGGCCGCTGTGATACAATTGTATAATAATAATAATAATGTGAAAAACCAATGATTAAGGAAGTAAATAAAGGAGGCCTTTTAAAGACAACTAAGTCAAAAGCTGAATATAAGAAAGAAGTAATTGAGAAGCGAGCTGAAAATTAGAAAAACAAAGCTATGCATAGCCAATACTTGAAAAGTATTGAAGGCAAAGCTGACCAAAAACTAACTTGGAACTGGTTAAGATCAGGAACACTGAAAAAAGAAAAAGAAGGCTTTATTTTGGCAGCTTAAGAACAAGCCTTAGCCACAAACTGCATGAAGGCAAAAATTCAACATGTTACCACCAACAGCAAATGTCGCCTCTGTAATGAGAAAGACGAGACAGTCGACCACTTGATCTGTGGGTGCAGCAAAATTTCACAAACTGACTACCTACAATGCCATGATCACGTTGCTAAGATCATTCACTGGAAGTTGTGCCAAAAGTTTGGATTTGAGTACAGCAAAAAGCACTGGGAACATCAGGTTCAGAAGGTTTTAGAGAATGACAAAGTCAAGATCTTGTGGGACTTCAGAATTCAGACTGACAGGCACTTGGCCCACAACACACCTGACATAACAATAGTTGAAAAGAAAAAAGTATGGTTCATTGACATTACAATACCTGGAGAGGCACGAGTTGAAGATAAACAGCAAGAAAAAATCACAAAGTACCGGGACTTGCAAATTGAAGTTGAGCAACTGTGGAAAAAGAAATTGTGTGTTGTCCCAATTGTAATTGGAGCCCTTGGAGCAATACCTAAAGGGCTACCTTGCTATTTGGAAATTCTAAATTTATCAGACTTGAACATTATGATTCTACAAAAAACTACCCTACTTGGAACAGCTTATATCCTCCGATGTTACCTTAACAGTTCCTAGGTTCTTGGTTAGGACATGAGCTGTTGAGCTACCAACCAGCCCCAAAGGTTGTGAATCTCACCAAAGATTAACCAAATAATAATAATAACAAGAACAAGAACAAGAACAATAATCATAATAATAATAATAATAATATACTGTATTCATTAAACATGAAACTCAGCCAACTGAACATTCAAAAATGCATTACAAATACCAGTGACTGGTGCAAATGGTTGATATGGTTTGCTGCCAGCGTCCTATTAATAATCATCATCATCATCATCATCATCATCATCATCATCATCATCATCATCATCTTTGGTGAGATTCACAGCCTTTGGAGCTGGTTGGTAGCCTAACAGCTCGAGTCCTAACCAAGGACCTAGGAACTGTTATTGTTATTGTTGTTGTTGTTATTGTTATTGTTGTTGTTGTTGTTGTTGTTGTTATTATTGTACAATTGTATCACAGCGGCCAGTTGTTTCGCCGGATTTGGCATTGGTTACTAGTCGGGCCCCACCCAGGGGCCTAGGACGTCGTAACATATTTTCGTAATATGCGTGCAGATCCAAGCAGTGCGGCTTTTTGCATTTGACTGATGGTGATTTTGTCAATTTTTAACTGTTTTAAATGTAATTCCAGTGCTTTTGGAATAGCACCCAGTGTGCCAATTACCACTGGAATTACCACTGCTGGTTTGTGCCATAGTCGTTGAATTTCGATTTTTAAGTCCTGGTATCTTGCGATTTTTTCATGTTCCTTCTCGGCGACCCTGCTATCACCTGGTATTGCGATGTCTATGATTGTGACCTTATTTTTCTCAACCAGTGTGATGTCTGGTGTATTATGCGCCAGTATTTTGTCGGTTTGTATACGGAAATCCCACAAGATCTTGACCATCTGATTTTCTGTGACTTTTTCAGGCTGATGTTCCCACCAGTTTGTTGCTGTTTTAATATTATAATTTTTGCACAAATTCCAATGGATCATTTGTGCTACTGAATTGTGCCGCAATTTATAATCAGTCTGCACAATTTTTTTACAGCAGCTGAGAATGTGATCAACAGTTTCATCAGCTTCTTTGCAAAGTCTGCATTTGGCATCATCAGAGGATTTTTCGATTTTGGCCTTAATGGCATTTGTGCGGATAGCTTGTTCTTGCGCAGCCAGGATTAGTGACTCTGTTTCTTTCTTTAATGTACCTGTTTTTAACCATAACCAAGTTTGTTCCCTGTCCACTTTATCTTTTATTTTTTCCAGAAATTGACCATGCAGTGCTTTGTTCTGCCAACTCTCCATTCTTAATTTTATCACATCTTTTCTGTATTCTTGTTTTGTCTGTTGGGCCTTCAGTAGATTTTTGTTCTTTACTTCGATTAATAGATGTTCTTGACTTTCTTTTAAATAATCAGCCAGTGCATGTTTTTCTTCTTCAACTGTTTGCTTCACTTGTAATAATCCTCTGCCACCTGATTTTCGGGGCAGATATAGTCTATCAGTATCACCACGTGGATGTAAACTGTAGTGCATTGTCATTAGTTTCCTGGTTTTTCGGTCCAAAAGGTCCAAATCAGTTTGTGTCCAGTTAACTATGCCAGCTGTGTATCTTATAACTGGTATTGCCCAGGTATTTATGGCCTTGATTGTATTTCCACCATTCAATTTAGATTTCAAAATTTTCCTAACTCTGTTGGTGTACTCTCGTCTGACAATAGTTTTTACTTCTCCATGCTTGATGTTATCCAACTGCAGAATGCCTAAGTATTTGTAGGCTTCATTTTCTTTGCATTTAATTAGTTGGCCATTGGGCATTTCAATTCCCTCAGATGCAGTGATTTTGCCCCTTTTTATGGATACAGTGGCGCATTTTTCCATGCCAAACTGCATTGAAATATCGGTGCTGAATACTCGGACTGTATTTGTCAATGATTGGATTTCTATTTCTGACTTTCCATAGAGTTTCAAATCATCCATATATAGTAAATGCGAAATTTTTTCAGCTTTTTTGGCTGTTTGGTAGCCTAATTTCATTTTTTTTAAGATTACTGATAGTGGGATCATTGCGATGATGAAGAGAAGAGGTGAAAGTGAATCACCCTGGAAAATTCCTCGCTTGATATTAACCATTCCGTAGCTCTCATTCCCTACTGCCAACTCAGTTCTCCATTGTTTCATTGCCTTTTCAGTAAAGGATGTAATATTTTTATTATTATTATTATTATTATTATTATTATTATTATTATTATTAGTAGTAGTAGTAGTAGTAGTAGTAGTAGTAGTAGTAGTAGTATTCCTGGAGATGCCAGAGTTGAAGAAAAAGAACTAGAAAAAATAATGAAAAATTGCCACCAAGTCATCAAAATTACACGGCTATAGATGAAGCATGTAACAGTGATACCCATTGTCATTGGGGCACTTGGCACCATGTCCAAGAATTTTACAAGATATATCAAAAAATTGCAGCTTCCTGCAATAACACCAGTGGAACTTAAAAAAACTGCTACTCAGAACATCTTATATTTTAAGAAGGTACTTGGTTGATACCTAGGACGCTGGTAGCAAACCGTATCAACCATTAGCACCAGTCAATGATATTGGCAATGCATTTTTGAATGTTCAGTTGGCTGAGTTTCATGTTTAATGAATAAAATATACAACAACAACAACAACAACAACAACAACAACAACAACCATCAGATCTCCTGAAGCCATCGGTTGAAACGTGCTATGGATTTCAACTTGGAAACCTCTGACTTTGAAAGTTTCCATAATATTTTCTGGCATCGTCTTCACCCACCTATGCGGTCATAATCATAGTATTATATGACTGCAATTATATTTTTAACACATTCTTCCAACTCCTTTCTCTCAGGGTTTGAAATTACTATAATTAGCTCCAGGTAAAGTAATGAAACCACATGTTCCTCACACACTGCTCGCTTAAACTTCTTAACATTTCAGCTTTGTTTATTTTAGGGAAACCGCTAAAATAATCTGAGAAAAATCTAAATTTCTCAGAAGTCATTTAGCACACTCCTTTATTTTTCTAGTGCTACTCCCTTCCTAGAAAACAATAAGCTGGGTCTTCTCTATGTGATGGTCAGATTCTCCATAAGGTACTAGAGAAAGATGACCTAGGCCCCAGATCAGTGGTGGGATTCCCCAGTCCTGGGGGAAGGTTACTGCAAAATCCCCATTCCCTCCCCAACCCACTAACCTGTTTTCCAGCTCCGTTCTCCTGTTCAGGGCAAGCAAAGATCATCTGGGAGGCTGGGAGGCAGCAGAGGCGGGGCCAGCCTATTTTCCAGTTCTCTGAACTACTCAAAACTTCCACTATCAGTTCTCTAGAACCTGTCAGAACTGGCTGAATACCATCTCTGGCCCAGATCCATATAGTGTTGTGAAATGTGTTGCTACTAAGCATGGGTGGGCTGCTCTAGGTTCGCCTGGGTTCAGATGATGCTCTAGCGAAGATTCTGCGCAGTTTGGCGAACCCTCAAATCCTACTCCTAGCTGGCCCCGCCCAACCCACCACACCACACCCCTCCCAGGAGTCTCCACACAGTTCAATTTGGATTCCGGGTAAGTGCAGGGCCTGTGCGGAGGCTCGGGGAGGGCAAAAAATGGGCCTCCCAGAGGCTTCAAAAGGCCAGAAATAGGTCTGTTTCTGGCCCCCAGAAGCCTGGGGGAGGTCATTTTTGCCATCCTGGAAGCTCAAGGAAAGCCTCTGGAGCCCAGGGAGGCAAAAAACAGGTTAGTCTTCATATCTCAACCTGTGTCTTTCCAGTAATAATGCAGTCTTATGTCTTTTGCCATTTGTGGAATTAGTCTTCTGGTTATTTCCTTAATCAAATTTGTGTGGACTTTTCTTCGCAACTTGTTGCTTTTTGCATATCTTGTAAAATCTCGAGACCTTTCATCAGCTTCTTTCATCAGCTTATCTTTGGTTATTAGTAGTGCTTTTGTCAAAGTTTCTCTCCTTGAATCCATCAATTCTTCTCTTTTTTCTTCTTCTATACCTTGAAATCTGGGGTAGAGCCCCTTTCCATCTATCTTCCCTTTCCATGTTCCACTCTTTCCATCTCCAACCACACTCAGTTCACTGTCAGTATCTACAATTAACTTGCTTCTTCATTCATTTTTCCCTTGGGTTTTTAGGACTCTAACCTTCACTTTTTCCATTTGCTGGATATCTTCAATTTTTCCATCGAATTTTACTGCATTACAATCTATATTTTCCAATCTCTTCTCAATTCTCTTTGTTGTTTCTAATAATTTTTGAATTTCAAACATAATCTGTTGTAATGTTATGGTTTCTTTTTGGTGTTGTGCCATACTTCCAACTAGTAAACACTGCCACTCTAGTTTCAAAACAAGGTTTTGTTTTCACTTCTCTCCAGCTGCCAAAGAGGCATCCAAAGAGCACCTGTATAAACAATCTATGCTCTTCTCCTTATCTCTTCTGTAAACAAGCTGAAGCCTTTGAAGTGCAAAGTCAAAATGATCAAAGAGAAAAAAGAGAAAGCAATATTTCCAGGACTCAAGCTCCAACCTCCAAGTGGCAGTGTAATTTCTTTTCCCTCTGATGTTACTACCCTCTTTATATTCCTTTTATATCTTCTTTATATTCCAGGCTTAAAATAAACAAAATTCTTAAATGGAGCAAAATAAAGAGAAAAAACCCATCCAAACCAATATTATAAAAGTAAAGAAAAAGATTTAATCCATAGGTAAAAAAAAGAAATAGAAGAAGAAAAACCAATACTTTCACTTTAAAAAGTAGGAAATATTTGCAAAACTTCCATCCATAAAAGAAAATGAAAAAAAAGATAACACACTGTCCAATATAGCTTAATTTCACTGCTTATTTTCTTTTCTTTGCAAGTTTAATTTAGCTTTGATTTTTGGGGGGCAGTCTCTTTTATAACAATAAAATTTCCTCACCAGATGGACACATGTTCTCTTTCTGCTTTCCTCCCGTTGCAGGGCTGTCTCAACTTCAGCAGCTTTGGCTGCGCTTCTGTCGCCGGCAAGAAGAGATTCTCTTGGATCAATGTTCCTGAGATCAACAAGATGTACTCTTCCCTGTCACTGTCTCTTCGGGATGGTTTAGGTCCAAAAGGACCGTCCAGCAGCAAAAGTATCAACTGTGATCTCGGAGCTCCGGGATCGCATGTCGTACTGTTGCGACATCAGCTCCTGTCTAGCCTGTGTTCATTTTTATTTCTAACCCTTCTGTGAACCATATAGAATCTAGGAGAATTTAGCTGCATGGAAACTGTAGCAAATAGGAATGTATCAGACTGGAAAGGCTGCAAATCTACTCTGTTTCCCTAGAAAGGCTGCAAAGCTACTCTGTTTCCCTGAAAATAAACCCTCCCCTGAAAATAAGCCCTCCCTGAAAATATTGCAACATAGCAGCAGCCATGCGGTGACCATGCTCGCCACCTCCTGCACCTCAAAAATAATAAGCACTTATTTCGGGGGTCGAAAGAAAATAAGACTCTGTCTTATTTTCAAGGAAACACGGTAGAACATTTAGTAAATAATCATTAGCATCCATCTGTATTGGGACCTTCAGTTGAAAAGTGCTTTCCAAAATTGTCTTGAGACTTAGCACCAACTTATGTTGGAAGAAAGATACTTGTGAGCCACAGCTACAATTATTTCTAGTACATTTGTCAGAGAAGTGATATGTTAACTCTGAATAAGCAGCAGAATCTGATGGAACACTCAGCTTATAGAATTCTAAAATACAACTATTTCCAAGGTCAGAAAGATTGGAAAATTCCAGGGCAAATAAGTAAGTAATAACTTCCCCTTCGGTCACCAATAAAAGTTGAAGATTAGCAGCACTGATGTTGATAATAGTCAACATCAACATGTTGCTCAATTATCAACATGAACCCTATTTCTGATTGCCCAGCCCAATATTTTTCACTGGAGCTTCAATGGGAACATTTCTTAGCTTAAGCCCTATGTGAATTGAAGCTGGCCATTCTCTTCTAGAGAAGGATCCATTGATTAATGTTGAAGCAGAAGGCTACATGTAGACCTTAGATTCATTCTTTGATAAAGTTAAAAGATTCAAGTTGCCAAAATCCAGTCGCAAAGTTGGGGTTTCCAACCTTGGCAACTTTAAGCCCAGTGGACTTCAACCTAGTGGTGAAATTCATTTTTTTTACTACCAGTTCTGTGGGCGTGGCTTAGTGGGCATGGCAGGGGAAGGATACTGCAAAATCCCCATTCCCTCTGCACTTTGAAGCCCCAATATCCTGGGGAAAGGATATTGTAAAATCTCCATTCCCACCCCACTCTGGGCCACCTAAAGGTCCCAATACAGACAGGCACGTGCAGGCAGGGGAGGCAGAGCCTCACCACTGTCATCATGAAAAGAAAAAAAATGTAAACGGAAAAAGGCTGAGCTAGTTGCTGCCAGAGTCACAGTGGATGACTCTGCTTAGTGCTTAACTGTTTAAAAAATCCTCTAAAAAGCGCCCTCTACAGGAGGAGGCAGGAGAACCATGTGCCTCATCTATGATCACTCGAGCAGAGTTAAGCAAGGGTTAAAAGCCGAAAAATTCCTGACGTAGATGAGGCACATTGTTCTCCTGCCTCCTCCTGTAGAGGGTGCTTTTTAAGAGGCTTTTTTAAACAGTTAAGCAGAGTCATCCATGGTGACTCTGGCAGCAACTAGCCCAGCCTGACCTCAGCTCTTGCCTTTTTCCTTTTACAATTTTTTTCTTTTCATGATGGCAGGCAAGAGCAGAGTTGAAATCCTCTGTGAAACAGCTGGAAAAGGTACATGTACGTGTGGGTCGGAGGGAGGGGGAGGAATTCAAACTTAATCCTCCTGGTGCAACTTTGTGTGTGTGTATGTGTGTGTGTGTGTGTGTGTGTGTTTGTTTGAGAGAGAGTTTATTTGAGTGAAGAGAGGGAAGGGGGTAGGAGAGGCAGGGAGGGCAGCCCACCTTATCCGGCGGGAGGGGTGTCACCTCCGGCTTCAGTCTAGCCTGCGGCGCTTGGAGCCCCCACCAGCTCAGGCAGGCGAAAGATATTTTCTTTTGCCCACGTGTGTCTGTGGCAGCCCGCAGCTCAGGCGGGTGAAAGAGACTTTCTTTTGCCTGCCTCGGTGTCCGCGGCAGCCCGCCAGCTCAGGCGGGCGAAAGAAAGCGCTTTAGTCAATGGGGTGTCGGGGGAGAGGACTGCCTCACCAGCCATAAGCCTCACCGCACGTCACTGAATACAGATAGATACTAATAATTATTTACTAAATATTCTAGTTTTGCATTCAGTGCAGCCTTTCCAGTCTGATACATTCTTATTTCCTAAAGTCTCTGCCGATTCTATGAACTACTCACTACCAGTTCTCTAAAACCTGTTAGAACCTGCTGAATTTCACCCCTACTTCAATCCCCAGAATTCCCCCACCATCAAACTGGCTGGGGAATTCTGGGAGTCGAGGTCCACCAGGCTTAAAGTTGCCAAGGTTGGAGACCCCTGGTCTAGTTTGACGCAGTCCCATTCTGGCAGCTCTACTCTTTGGCATCTTGTTGACAATACTTCTTACTGAAGAAATAATGTCTACCAACGTAGGTAAAATTGACCAAGGCAAAATAATGCTCTGTAAACTGTAAGGCTGTTTTATATTTTTATGTCCTTGTAAGCCGCCTTGAGTCGCCATGTGTGAATAGGCAGCAATGTACATTTTCTAACTACTACAAGCAGTTTTGGGCCAGCAGAATCTTGCCGTGTTTCAAGCAGCATGTGTGTGGCCTGATCTACTCTTTCTCTAGCACCAAACCTGTCACTCATTAAATGATTAGCAATAGCAGTAGACTTATATACCGCTTCATAGGGCTTTCAGCCCTCTCTAAGCGGTTTACAGAGAGTCAGCATATTGTCCCCAACAATCCGGGTCCTCATTTTACCCACCTCGGAAGGATGGAAGGCTGAGTCAACCCTGAGCCGGTGAGATTTGAACCGCTGAACTGCTGATCTAGCAGTAGCCTGCAGTGCTGCATTTAACCACTGCGCCACCTTAGGAAATTAGGAATTTTGAGACCATTTTTCCTGACTGTGCTTTGTAGGTGTGAGTCTACGTAGGTGCACCTTTGAGTCATGCATGCCTTTGAGTCAGTCTTGATTCCTGATGACTATATGGACATGTCTCTGCAATTTTTCTGGCGAGATTTTGGGTGGGCGGGCTTCCTTAAAAAGCATGAAGCAGAATCTTGGTCCCGGCAAAACCGTTTTTTATTTACACAACTGTGAATTCCTTTTATTCACAGTCAGCAAGGCTTGGCAAACAGTCTCTCGGAGGAATGTTTATCAACACGAACCTTATCTCGCTTGGCAAGCTGCCAGATAACTAGTTTCCAAATGGAGGGCAAGGCAACACTTGGCACAGAGTCTCTTATAGTCACAAACAGAACTTTCCACTCTTGAAATGACCGAAGGAACTAATTGTTTCCTGTAAAAGCTCCTCCCTGTTCGCTCCCCTTTTGTTTCTTATCACTTCCAAGGCCAATCCTGCTTTCTTAGTTGTTATTGTCTTATGGTAGCTCTGTGCATGCACACACTAGGAACAGGCTCCAGCTGTTCCTCTGCTGACTAGCTCCCTGTCTGCCTCTGATGCAGAGCCCTCGTCTGAGCTTTCCTCAGCCCCCAGAACTGGCCCATGTTCATCTCCAACCTCCTCATTGTCCGACTCTGCTGCCAGCTCTGCTGGCCACCAGAAGGCCACAACAGTGGCCAGCCAATGCTTTAATCCAGGGGTAGTCAACCTTTTTATACCTACCGCCCACTTTTGTATCTCTGTTAGTAGTAAAATTTTCTAACCGCCCATCGGTTCCACAGTAATGGTGATTTATAAAGTAGGGAAGTCAATTAAATTTGAAAAAGGAAAGTGCTTCAGTATCGGACAAAACCTGTACTGCCCACCATGAAAGCTGGAACGCCCACTAGTGGGAGGTAGGGACCAGGTTGACTACCACTGCTTTAATCTAAGACTGAGTGAAAATCCCAAAGTCATCCAGCTGGCTTCATGCCTAAAATGGGATATGAACTTTATTGTGCCTTAACCAGGACACCAAAATGGCCCTGTTTGTTTGTTTTTACAATCACATTATTTCTCAATTTGTACAGCTCTTTTGCACATCGCTGTGCAAGCATCACTGACTGTTGGAGATGGAAACCTTAATGCAATGATCTGCTTTTTTTTTCTTTTAAAGACCAGTAAACATCTGACCACTATTCCAATTTTCTTTTTCACCAGTCTTAACATTCTTCCAATATTTCTAAAATGCCAGAGTTCCAGGTATTGGTAAAAGCAATCAGATAGTTGTAGAGGTTCTGGCCTACAGTTACAATGACATTATGTGTATGGTTGCTGATTTATTCAGACTCAGATTCATCGCAGCTGTTAGCTCCCTCATTGTTTTAATGTTGCTGGTCCCACTATTCATAACTGTCAAAAACCAATTCATTGAGAGTTGGACTTATTAGGCTCCAAACTGTGTACCGAACATATTCATTTTTTTTTGTCACCATGCATGTGAATAGGCATACATCGTTCTCCCTATACTTTAAATTGCTCTCGATTTGTTACACTAGGGAATATTTCTACCTAATTAGCTTGCTAACCCACCCTCAACAGATGCCGACTTCTTGCATTCTGAAGAGTGTGCTTCAGTACTACACTCTATTAGTGGACAATTCTCCAGATAATTTGCACAACTCCAAGCAGGGATCCATAAATTAAAAGAATAGTAGGATTTATCACTGCAACAGAGAAAGAGAACTCCTGAATTCATATAGTGCAAGATCTAAGATTTCAGAGTTCAAAGATGAGCCAGCCCAGCAAACAAGACAGTTCTTTTTCCCTATCCATGAACTAATGTGGAGTTTTCAAGTTCCTAGATTGCATTAAGATTTGAGGCACTTCACAATATTTCCCATCAGACTTCATTATTTGAATTGAGCAGCATTCCAATAAAAGCAGGCTACTAAATTTTGAGTGCCATGTTAAGAAACTGAAGCTTCAGACAACTGTTTCTCTTTGAAGGGAACCAACTTTCCTTTAAAAACAACTTTATATAGTGTGTTTTATAGGATGCAAAATCTGTATAGGAGGAACTGCCCAGCATGTAAATGGCAACTCAGCTTCATCTTTCTAAAATAAAGTATGCAAGGTGAAGAAAGAACTAATTAGTTCTTTCGTAGTCAGTAGTACCTGAAATAATAACATGCATTTGTTAGTACTATATATCCCTGGTAATACATTACAGAGAATAACAACTAAAGCAACAGGTGCCTAGAAATGTTTAATTGGAATGCAGATGTTCCTATTAAGAGTGAAAACATCACAAAAAATGAGCAAAAAACAGATCTGTGAACATCTAGAAACCAATAAAATTATAGTAGTAGTAGTAGTAGCCAGCACAGTTTTGTTAAAAACAGATCATGCCAAACCAATCTTATTTCATTTTTTGACAGACTAAATTAATAAACCAGCAAAATGCTGTGGATTTCAGCAAGGCATTTGACAAAGTAGATCACAACCTACTTCTTAGTGAACTAGAAAAATGTGGGATAGACAGTATCACCACCAGATGGATTTGTAGCTGGCTGACAAACCTCATTCCATAAGTAGTCCTTAATGAGACTACATTTACATGGAGGGAAGTAAGGAGAGTACCACAAGGTTCCATATTAGGGCCAGTACTCTTCAATATCTTCATAAAGGACTTAGATGAGGGAACAGAAGGGCAACTCATCAAATTTGCAGATGACACTAAGCTGGCAGGAATAGCCATCAAACCAGAAGACAAGCTCAGAATCCAGAAAGATCTTGACAGAATTGAACAATGGCCCTATCCAACAACATCGAATTTAATGTGGAGAAAAGCAAGGTTTTACACCTAGGCAGAAAAAAACCAAAGATATAAGTATAGAGTCGGCCAAACCTGGCTCAAAAGCAGTAACTGTGAGAGGGATCTTGGAGTCCTCGTGAACAATCAGCAGCCAAACGAGCTAATACAATATATTTGGTTGTATAAACAGAGGCATACAATCAATTGTAATTTAATAATTGTAATTTAATAAATTTATATGCCGCCCAATCCCGTAGGACTCCGGGCGGCTTACAAATACAAGAGTAAAATAAAACTAAAATATAGGAAAAAGAGAAAACAGATTTAAAACAACACACCATACACTCAAAACTTAAATGGGGCTGGACCTCATTCATGGGGTCAACAGCGCCAGGCCTGCCGGAACAGCCAGGTTTTAGTGGCTTTTCGGAAGGCCGAGAGAGTGGGAAGGGTCCGGATCTCTGCGGGTAGATCGTTCCACAGATCAAAATCATGTGAAGTATTAGAACCACTTTATAAAGCCTTAGTAAGGCCATCGCTGGAATACTGCATCCAGTTTTGGCCACCACATTAAAAAAAAAAAGATTTTGACACTTTGGAAAAAGTTCAAACAAAAGCAACTAAGATTATTAAAGGCTGGAGACAAAACACATATGAAAAAATGGTTGAAGGAATTTGTAAGCCAAATTTATTTTCACCGAAAGACATGAAATATAAAATGATATTTAGAATGGAGAGATAGTTAAGTAACACAGGAGCATTTATCAGAAAAGTTGATTACCTCAAAGAGTATTAACAACTCTTCTTTCCCAAAACCCCTTTAGGGATTTTTTTAAGTATCAGATTTTTTTAAAAAAATAAAAATTCTGAATGGAAAGAAATGCAGTTTAAACTATCTTATCTATTTAAGAGTGTCAATAAAAATAATGAGAAGGTTCTAGAAGTCTCCTGATGTTTTTTTTGTCCATCTCATGAGGAATTTCAACAGAGCAATAAAATGGTGTTCTGTTTTCTGGACAGCTTGGTGTTTTTCTCTGGATGTCAAGCAAAAAAGGGATGCAATTCCACTCATCTGAAGAAGATTAGAATGCTGTAGGAAATATGAGACTATAGAAAGCGCAGCAACAAAATAATAGCAGAGTTGTGTCATCTATTTGTGGAATCTGGTCATCCCACAAGGTCTAGTACACTGAACTCCTATTAGTTCTATGTGAGTGCACTCATCAAGGACAGATTAGTTTATATAAATATATTTAAAAGAAAAGAAAGTCCCAGCAGCCATTATTAATATAATAAATTTGCGCTCCCCCTTCCCCCTTCTCTCTCACACACGCACACTGATTAAAGATTATATGGTAGCGTAATAACCACACAGTATATATTATAGCTGCCATTGAATTTTGTGTAAAACGGAATTCAAGAGGAAGCACAAATGATCCTCTTCAGGTAAAATATCTGTGGCATTTAAGGAAAGCTAAAATCATTTCAATAAAGTTAGGGAAATTCCACCAACATGTGGAGAGTGGGAGCTGGTGTTTTTTGCTTGAAGTAAAATTTCAGAGAAATTAGGGAATATCTGAAATTGAATCTTTAGTGAAAATTGAATTCATCCCTGTATGATGTGTATTTGTCCACAGTTCTCTCAAACCTCGACTGGTAATTAGAACCCTAAATTAAAAAAAACAACTATTCTCGTTCTGAGAATTACAGAAAATCAGGTAATATTTAATAGGATAAACAACTGATTCAAGGACAGCAAAAACTACAAACCATATTTCACTCCATTCAATATGTTTTAAATAGTATAATTCCATATTTTTCAATATGTTTTAATAGTATAATTCATTTCAATATAATTTAACAGTGTGTGTATGTATGTATGTATGTATATGTTTGTGTGTGTATGTATATATATGTATGTGTATATATATTCGTAGATTTTCACGGGTGTAGATATGCTGGTCTTGTTGTATTCAGGTCTTTTCCTGTGTAAGTTTGAGATTGTCTTGGCAATGTTTCAGCGAGGTCCCACTCACCAATCTTACATGGGAAAAGACCCAAATGCAACAAGACCAGCATATCTACACCCGTGAAAATCTTACCTCTACAGGGAGGAAACCTTCCTGCTCACCAGGACCTATGAGAAACTTGAAGTCTGAAGAGCCACCATCTTATGTGACCTCACATTCCTACATACCAGCCTGAAGATGGCGAGTGGGACCTTGCCAAAAATTTTCCAAGACAATCTCAATCTTCACGGATACAGGTATGCAGGTCTTGGCATATTTGGGTCTTTTCCCATGTAAGATTGAGAGTATCTTGGTGACATTTTAATGAGGTCCCACTTGCCATCTTCAGGCTTGTGCCTTCGGCTTCGTGCTTGTGCGAGCAAAGCGTGATCGGTGCTGCCGTCTTTCTATAAATATTGGTGGGGTTGTGTGGAATACTGGCTTTGTTGCTGTAAGCAGGTTGGTTGGCTGTGTTGTTACATCTTGACTGGTTGATGGAGTTGATGTATGCAGATTAGTCAGCTGTTTCATAACATCCCGTATGGCTGAGGTACTAGCTGTGTGCCCATTAGTCTTTTGTGTTGTAACAACCAGGGTAATGGGCTGTGTGATGCACCGAGTTTGTGGTCTGGCCATGTGTTCATGGTGTGTGTCAGTTTGCTTTATGTGGGGGTCAGAGGGGGGTGCAGCAGTTGGTGATGCCACCATGGTTTGGCTTCTGAATGGTGGTTGCATTTCATCTATGGGATGGGTTTGGGTTTGAGTCTGGTGAGGGTGATTGGTGGTGGCGTCCTGTGTTGTTCTGGGTCCAGTGTTGGTTTTCATGACTGGGCCTCGTTTGTTGACTAGGGCTAGTTTCCAAATGCCTGGTAGGCGGTAGGTATCGTCACGTTTATTCATGTTGTGGAGGTGTTTCTCTATTTCAATGGCTTCCATAATTATTCTCTTGTTAAAGTGTTCAGTTTTGGAGATTAATTTGGTTCCTTCAAAATCAATTTCATGTCCTGTAGTTTTAAGGTGTTGGAAAAGGGAGGAAGTTTTTTCTTCTTTTCTGACTGCGTTCTTGTGTTCTGCGATGTGTGCATTTATTCTCCTATTAGTTTGTCCAATGTATGTGGCTGGGCAGATTTTGGATGGTATTTCATAGACTCCTTGGTTTTCTAGCTGGATCTTGTCTTTGAGGTTTCTTAACACACACACCACCATGAACACATGGCCAGACTGCAAACTCGGAGCCAAACCAAAGCCTTGGATGTTACATCACAGCCATCTGCTTAGGACATTACATCACAGAACTCAGGAGGTTACAACGCAAAGGCTCATGATGTTACAATGCAGCCAACCTCCCAGGATGTTGCAGCACAGGACTCAGGATATCACTACACTAGAGCTAAGGGTGTCATCACACAGCCCATTATCCAGGTCATTACAACACGAAAGACTAATGGGCACACAGCTAGTACCTCAGCCACACAGGATGTTATGAAACAGCTGACTAATCTGCATACATCAACTCCATCAACTAATCAAGATGTAACAACACAGCCAACCAACCCACTTACAGCAACAAAGCCAGTACTCCACACAACCCCACCAATATTTATAGAAAGACGGCACCTCTGATCACGCTTTGCTCGCACAAGCACAAAGCTGAAGGCACCAGCATGAAGATGGTGAGTGGGACCTCATCGAAACATCGCCAAGGTACTCTCAATCTTACAAAGGAAAAGACCCAAATACGCCAAGACCTACATATATATATATGGAATTCACTGAGCTCCTGAGAGCGACCCATGTTTGTAAAAACAGTCTGCATGCCTAGGTACTTGATTTTATACATCTGTGGCCATGGAATGATTGGAACACCTGATTCTGATTATTTGGATGGGTGAGTGAAAAACACCAGCCGGAAGATGGTGAGTGAGACCTCACCGAAATGTTGCGAAGATAATCTTAATCTTACATGGAAAAAGACCAGCATACACACACACACACACACACACACACACACACACTATTGCCAAAAGTATTCTCTCACCCATCCAAATAATCAGAATCAGGTGTTGCAATCACTTCCATGGCCACAGGTGTATAAAATCAAGTACTCAGGCAGGCAGACTGTTTTTACAAACATTTGTGAAAGAAGGGGTCGGTCTCAGGAGCTCAGTGATTTCAGCATGGAACTGTGATAGGATGCCACCTGTGCAACAAATCTAGTTGTGAAATTTCCTTGCTCCTAAATATTCCACAGTCAATGGTCAGCTGTATTATAAGAATGTGGAAGTGTTTGGGAATGACAGCAACTCAGCTACGAAGTGGTAGGCCACGTAAACTCATCCAACATCAGTGTGTGACCTCACATAAACACACTCCCAAACCTTGTGGACAGCCTTCCCAGAAGAGTTGAAGTCCTTGTGGACAGCCTTCGCAGAAGAGCTGCAAAGGGTATATATCCATCCATCCATCCATCCATCCATCCATCCATCCATCCATCCATCCACAACTACTTCCACATTTTGACTATAACTCCAAGTATATGTTATCATCACTGTAAATGCAAATATACCCCGACATATAATTCTTACTTTACTCAAAAAGTAAACTCTACCCTCGAGGAGGAAGCCTAAAAGGCCATTAACTTGGTTTAAACAAGGTTCAAATTGTCCCCATTAAAAATCAAATTGCCCCCCTGTGGGGTGTGGGCCCCACATTGGGAACCACTGCTTTAAGGAGATTAATCTGTTTTGAACTGTGAGAAGTTACCCTGCTTTCATATACAGAAGTCCACTAAAGTGGGAGATCAATAAAGAAAACTTGCATACATTAACATATTTGCAATAGGCAAAGTAAATTTCAATACATTGCCTTGTGGTCAAATTCCATCCACAGATTTCGTGTGTGGGTGCGTGTCCAGATAAAGCAAAACAGCAAGCCCTTAAAAATAGGGAAAGTGAGCAGAAATTAAAAGTATATAAAGAGAAAATTCTAAAACATGACCATAAGCCAAAAAGAATAACCTTAGCATTAATAGCTGAATAAGAGTTAATTAATCACTGGGGGAGGCTGTAACATTTTATCTTTCACTTATACACAGCCAAATGGCAATGAAAAAAAAATGCTTCTCTATCAGGAAAAGGTTCAATTTGTGTAGGGCTTCCTCCACTCCTCCTCCCCCTCCCACTTATCTAGCAGAATAATCTAATTGGAACCAGAGAACTATATATCCTCTAAAATGAAACATGACTTTTTGTACTGTAGGTAGATTGATGGACCGATGGAGGACAGAAAAACAGCCCCATTAAATGTGATAGAGACATTTAATTGTGCTATTTTGGGTTTCTGATCACCTTTAGTCAATGCACAAGATAGAGGAGGTTTGCTGAGAATGTGGCTAAAGAGAATCCATTCTGACGTGCTGCGGAAGTGAGGGAATTGTATAATCATGATAACTTTAAAAGGTTATTTACATTTTTTTAAAGTTGCGAAATACCTCCTGAAATAAAGAAATAAGACAATCCCGTTCAAATCACTGTTGTACTTTATTTTAGCATCCATTCAGTGACAAATACAAAATTAATTCATACTGTAACTATCGGTGAAATGCAGCCACACTGCCAGTTCAGGCTGTGATTGTGGCAATACACAATCATTATCATAATGTTATCTGTCTCTGGATTTATACCAGCTTTGTGCTTCATCTTATATGGCTCCAGGAATGTTTCATAATTTGTCACATGACACACTGAATGACTCTACAAATGCCGTTAATGCAATTGGTTACGTTTATATGTCTGATGATTTTTGCAATAAATAAAGGGAAATCAGACTTGAGGTAGAGACTTTGCATAAATTCAGAAGTGGTCAAACATTTCACTGTGTGTGACAAAGAAAAAAACTGCACTTGTTTCCTTTGTTTGTTTCATTTCATGTACAAAATGTGTGTGGGATTGTAGGTGAATATTCCTTCAACATTGACAATTGCAATTTTCTCCCACACTTTTCGGCAGCACACCAAATTGAATAGTGTACAACTCCATCCTCATGTATCTCCTTTCTCTTCCATCAGAATCAACTACAGTACTTGAAATACTGTCTTCACATTTTCTAATAGTATGGCCAGATCTAATGTTATTGGCAATGCTTATAATCAGTCTGGAATTTCATTTATGGATATAATTGGCAAAGTATGCAGAACACCTACCGTATGATCTTAAGAATTGTACGACTTATATATCCTTATTAGCTTTACATTTAACAAAGTACCTGTTTAATTTTACAGGTCCCGATATCCTTTTCTTTCTTTCATTTTCAATATCAATTCCTTTCTATCATTTCCGATATTGATTCCTTTCATTTTTTTACTTTTTTCCCCCATATGTATTCCAAATTTCTTAAAGTAACAGTAGGGCTGATTATGTTTAAAACCATACTCACTTGTCTTCTGTGTATGTTGATTGTTGTGGCCCAGCAGGACCCATTGGAACTGCCACCAGACTCCGACAGCGAGGGGCCCTATGAGTCGGCTCTGGAGGATGTGGAGGACCTTGGACAGGGTTCCGACTCCGAGCAGGGCTCAGAGAGGTTGGTTGGCCACCAGGAGGCGCCTGAGCCTTGGACCAGTGGGGAGGAGACAAGGGAGTGTGATCCGGACATCATGCATTGGAGCAGTGGGGAGGAGCCAAGGGAGTTGTTCCTGGATGCCTGGCAACGCCAGGCAGGTAGATGTAGAAAGCAGCTACGCAGTTACCAAAGTTTCAAGTTTCAAGTTTAATTTTATTTATAGGCCGCCCAATCCCGGAGGACTCCGGGCGGCTTACAGAGAGGGGAAAGAAAATAAAATAAAATTAAAATAAAATAGACAAGTTTAAAAAAAACACAGATACATTCATTTCAGGCGGGGCTGGACCTCAACAATTAGGTCAACAGCCCCAGGCCTGCTGGAATAGCCAGGTCTTGACAGCTTTTCCAAAGATAATTGGACCCAGGTGATTGTAATTAGGCTCCTCTCAAGATAGTATTTAAAGAGAGACTGGGAGGAGCCTGGTTTTGCAGGATTCAACGTCATTCCTAACGCTGGAGAAGCTGTTATCTGTCGAAGTCTGAGTTGCTGCCAAGGTTCTTATCTGTTTGTTATGCTTGGCTTTCAGCCACCAAGGTTTTGGTTTCTTGCTAATAAAGTGCTGTGACATTCCAGTTAAGCTTGTCTTGGCATTCGTTACTGGATGGAGGAGGGGGTCAGAACAGTTGGTTACGAAACAGTTGAGAAAAAAGAAGTGTTTTCTGAAATGCTCAGAAAATTTCTCTTTGTTCTCCATTTTTGTTTCAGATTTCAGAAACGCTTCCATTTTACATTCTCTATGATATTCATGGAACAGCTAGTTTGGGGTAGTGGTGAAAGCACCAGGCTGTAAAATGGGAGATCATAAGTTCTAGTCCACCATAGGCACAAGTCCAGCTAGGTGACCTCAGGCCAGTTACTCTCTCTCAACCCTGGGAACAGTGGTGGGTTCCTCCCGGTTTGGACTGGTTTGGCCAAACCAGTAGTGGTTTGGCAGCCTGGGTCGCTGGAACCGGCAGTGAGCCTGCCCTGCTACATTCCCGAACCGAGTTTCTCCGAGCAGCACTATAATTTAGTAATTAGTAATTTAATAGATTTGTATGCCGCCCAATCCTGTAGGACTCCGGGCGGCTTACAGAAACAAGATAAAAGTTAAAAAGTTAAAATAGAAAGATAAACAATTTAAAACAACACATCATACATTCCATCTAGATGAGGCTGGACCATCTTGTTCATGGCTTCTGTGCATGCATAGAGCATTTTTATTGCATTGCGCATGCGCATGACACACCCACAAGTGAACCAGTAGTCGCGACCCCTACCTGGGAAACCCACGATGCATCCACAAGTGAACCGGCTAGAATCCACCCCTGCCTGGGAAGCAGGCAATGGCAAACCATTCCTGATATCTTGCCAAGAAAATTGCCGGGACTTGTCCAGTTAATAATCAGGAATCAAGATTGACTCAAAGACACAAAAAGATGAATCCAACATTTGGAGACTCCCTTCTGTACAAGATATCTAGAGATGAACCTGTTCCCCCAGAACCCATGATCTGCCTAATTTAATGAACAATGTTTTCAGAGCTTCACTCCATCTTTCCAGACCTGGCTATGGTTGGGTTCTTCAGAAAGGATGTTATGAATGTGACAGAGGGCATGACAGACCATGATGGATGAGTTTGTACCTTTGGCGTTTGGCTGAGGTTTAAGTGTCAGGGCTGAATGATGTCAGAAACAGTAATCATCCAGCCTAAGAAATCCTATTAATAAGTTAACATTTCAGTCCAATAGCCACAGGTGCATGAGGTAATATTTCCACGCTTTTCAGTCACAATTTTTCTTAATGTGGCCTGTTGCAAGCAAAACCAGCATGATCTATAATGAGCATATTGGCTTTTGTGCTCTCTCCCCCTCAAGTTTTAGACAATCTTTCTTTTTTCTCCCACTACGCCTTCACCCCTGATTTGCTTAGTGGCTCCAGAGCCTGAGGAAGGGGAGGATTAAATTGGAAAATATAAATAACAAATCAAAAATTAAAATTGATTGGATAAACAATTTCCCTTAGTCTGTTTCTTAATAAGTAATCGATTGGTTGATCAATATTCATTATTTCCCAGAACATACCAAACTGTTTATTGGACAAATGAATGGCTGAACTACAGTGACATGAAATCAAGAAAGAAAACCAATTTCTTTAATAACAGAGGTCTGGATATACCATCTCATTTTATGAGGTTGTCTCAGACTGACCAACCTGGTGTAATAGTCATTTAAAAAAAAAAATGAAAAACAGCAATTTAGGAAAGTAGAAGTAGCTATGAATCAAATCTCAAATTAATTTCCTAAAGAAAAATGTGCACAGAAGACTTTTATTTGAACATACATGCAGAAAGCATGCATTTCTATGATTACTCCCTTAGGATAGTTTATTGGCTTGCTTCGTTTCAAAGACTACTGCATTATTTCCACTGTTGTTCATTACTCGGCATATTCTCTGGGTTTTCAACTCAAATTCACAGTAGAGTAACGAAATATGCAAAGCACTTGCTAGCAAAGTCTCCAAGCACTGCAAAATGTATTTATCTAATAAGTTGTCATTCATCAGATTCAGCAGCATACATCAACTATATATAGAATATGTACATTAGTTCGCTTACATTTTTTTCCCTAGATGTCAGAGCTGAAAACCATGCTTAGTATTGTAGCAGCGGTGTTCATACTGCTGCTACTAATTATTTGTAAAACGTAATGTTTCTAACATTCATAAACTATCCTGATTACAGCACTGATGGAACAAAATCCTCAGCATAGACCCAAATATCAACTTTCAACCCATGGAATTAGAGATCTCATAAGCATGCAGATCAGGCCAGAAATAGGAGAAGGTAGTATGACTAGGCACAGTTCCAATGACCAATAAGTCAGGCTTTGTAAAAAAAGAAAAAAAATCTGAAATCCCCAGACTGACCACTGTAACAACTTCATACATCCATCTCATATAATTTGTTTTTCATTGCTAAGAAGCTTCAAGATACTACAGGGACATGCACGGAATGGTGTGGGGCTTGTGGGTGTGCTAAAATTTCACCCATCATTGACTTTCTTAAGGTCCTTTAAGATTAAAAATATCCAATAACCTAGCTGTCGAAAGGTATTTCTCTCCTTTATCAAGAATGCTGTTGGTTCAATTATCATTGTTTCCATGGCTTATTCCTGGCGTTATGAGTGGTCTATAGGACCAATTCCTGTTCTCAGACTCTCTCCAAATATCTTTCACTGAACTTTGCAATTACAAAGTTATTGCAATGCAACTTCATATTAACTTGCAAACAATGTATGTGTTATTTGTTGTTGAATCATAAAATATACAAGAAGTCCTCTATTTAAGATCATTCTGAGAGAGGAAGGGAAAGTAGAGAAGGGAAGGATGACAGAGGGAAGAAAGGAGGTAGGGAGGGGGAGGAGAGGGGGAGAAGAAAGTGATGGATAAGGTACAAATATGGTGTATGGAGAGCAGAAGAGCCAATAATTGTTTTTGGGAGTTGATGGTAAGATGAATTGATGCAGAGGTGGGTTCCTACCAGTTCGCACCTATTCGGTAGAACCGGTTCGTCAAATCTACCGGACCGGTTAGAAGAGGTTCCACCAGTGGACCCGGAAAGCAGGCCACACCTACAGAAGAGGTTCCAAATTTTTTTGAAACCCACCACTGCTAAAGGGTTAGGATCTTGTAACTTGACAGTTTGAAGATTTGCATGCTTCAATGCCAGAGTTCCTGAGCCAATGTGACTGGAGGAGGAATTCTGGGAGTTGAAGTCCACAAGTCTTAAAACTGTCAAGTTTGAACACCCCTGGGGTTTTTTTCTAAAGGGTTAGGGGTGCAAGGATCTTGTAACTTGACAGTTTTAAGACTTGCATGCTTCAATGCCAGAGTTTCTGAATAGCTACTTGGACTGACCTAAGTACTAATTCATAATTTCATATCCGGTCACATGGGCGGCAAGCCACTCTCATCCGGTCACATGGGTAGCAAGCCACTCCCACAAAGGAGGCCACATCCACAGAGTAGGTTTGAACAATTTTTGAAACCCACCACTGAATTGATGTAAACATTTAATAATACAATATGATGTTGGCTATGTAATAGTATACATGTGTTTATATGTTCTGAAAATGAAAAACTTTTTTGGGAAAAAAAAGATCGTTCTGTTAACAATGGTTCAGAGGTGCTGGAAAAAGTGAGATACGACCTATCCTCAAAGTTACAACTGTCTCATCACCCCGCAGTCGTGATCATGGTTTAGCCAGGGCAGAGGAACGATGGTCCCTTTGTGACTTGCAGACTTCAAGTCCTCCATGGCTGACTCAGGAATTCTGGGAGCTGAAGTCTACAAATCTGGGGCCATCTTTTCCCACCCCTGCTATTGCTATTCTGCTACTGCTGGTTTGCTCAGAGAGGCGCTTTGGCCGCATACATGCTTTGGGGGCATGGACGCTTGATGCACACTACGTGTGCATGCACAGTAGTAAAAAATGCTTCTGCACATGCACAGAAGCTAAAAAACAAGATGACGGAGGCATAACCACCACTGATATAACCGGTTCAGGGGTGTAGCTGGCTGAGTTACTACCTACTTGGCTGAACCAGTCCGAACTGATAGGAACCCACCTCTGGTTTGAAGAGACGTTGCAGTTCCAATTTTAAAAGCTTTATGAATCCTTATTCTTGCTACCAATGTAGCAATGGTAGAGTTGGGCAATTTTTTTATTTTTTATTTTGCTTTTGGAACCGTATTTCTAAGGGACTTAGGAAAAACTAGGTTCAAAACACTCCCTGCTCATTTCTTCCTCGTCCCCAACAAATTTCCTTTGAGAGTCCTTTTCAGTGTTAAGGCAGGATGGAGTTACCTAAACCATCTGGTCTGATTCATAACTTTGGATTGCAAGATAAGCAGCATATAAATATAATAAATATTAATAAATCTGCCTCTGAGAATTTGGGAGTTCTGCATCTTGGATGTAAACAGAATATCTTGCATGCATTTTGCCCCAAGGATACAGAGAAATATGTGGGACAGAGGCTGAATAATAAACTAGGAATAGTTAAAATGAGCAGTTGAAGATTACTGAGAGTTCTATGAAATAATTTGAGCAAGTGTTTGTTCTGGTTAAAATGCCATATCATCTGAAAAACGCCGTGCTGATTTTTATATAATTGAGCTTAATTTCCCCTCTCATGTTTTGAACGCCTGCAGATTTCATCCTGATCTAGCAATAAAGGAAAACTTATAACCCAGATAAGGGAATAAGGGAAAACATATAACCTAGATAATAAACAAGTGACCCTTGAACATCCTTGCTTTGGTGACCAATATTTGGTCATCCTTATATATCAATAGATAGAATTGCAACAATGAGGCGGGAAGGATCATTTTCTCTCCCGTTAAATAAATTAATAGATGCAAACATTTCTTATGCTTAATAACAAAGCACAACATGGCCACACAGTCCCACAAATTACAATCTTTTCACTGTCAATTGATGACCTGCCCAATTATACAGGTTTCTGGAACAGATGATGGTGAGAGTCACAATAGAAAAGTAATGTGGGATGGCATAGAAGTTTCTGGAGATTTCAGGCGCATCCACGTCCCTGGATTGCTTGTCACTGTTCTGACATTGGATGAAAAGCTGAGACTGTGTTTACTCAAAAGTTAGCTCTGCTTCCTTCCTGAGAGAGATTACTTTTCAGCCTAAGCATCTACGTCTTTTTTTTCCCCTCAGAGAGATAAGCAATCATTCTTCTTCCTTGGCTCTATTACTGATGAAATCTTTGTTTCTTACAGACAGAACAGAAGACGGTGCTACTGAGCAGCCGGAAGAGACTGCTTTTTGTGTCTTGATAAACTCATCCAGAAGGCATCCAATTGGGAGCCTAATTACATTGTCAAGTAGGGTATCAGCACTGGCACTCTCAGTGGCTCGGGGCTGCCATTCCGCTGGTGGGGAGATTCACGACTGGGGCGTTTCGTGACTTGGATCGCTGCTGTGCCACACTTGTTTCCTTGCTGTGCCAAGGGAAGGATCTGGAAGGAACTTTGGATCTTTCCCCACCAGATCCTTGGACGTGAGTGCTATATCAGTGCCATCTCCCAGCTGATAGCAGCCTGGCGCATGCACAGTGACCCTGCAGTGACATTGATATGGAGCAGCACCAGTGCATGCATGGCAATGTAAACCAGCATGGTCTGTCACGTCATCAGAGTATATTGGATGTATTGCACATTCGTAGGAGAGGGCGGGACACAGGAGGGTGGGGCACAGGAGGGTTTAAATCAGTGGTAGTCAACCTGGTCCCTACCTCCCACTCGTGAGCGTTCCAGCTTTCATGGTGGGCGGTAGGGGTTTGCTGTAACTCTGCTTTATAAATTTTATAAAGTAAAGTTACTTCCCTACTTTATAAATCACCATTACTGTGGAACCAATGGGCGGTTAGAAAATTTTACTACTAACAGAGATACAAAAGTGGGCAGTAGATATAAAAAGGTTGACTTCCCCTGGTTTAAATGGTGGAGGGAAGTACAGAATTACAGACTTGACTTTATTTCACTCGTGATTTACATTGTGTGATGGTTAGAAGTACCAGAACAGACTTATAAAGATTACGCTTACCACGAACTACCACTTTAGTCATCTTGTTTGTGTTCTTCATCTGAACGGAACCTGACATAGTTTTCACCTGCTTATGCTACCAACATGTTCCTTTTTCCTTCTGAGATTAACCAAGTGAGTTCAAAGTATAGGTTTTTTTTATGTCTCGGCCATTAGATTGGTCCCAAGTTACTAAAGGAAACATATTGTCGAGTCCCGATCTGGGGCTTGCCATACCTGGGAGGGGGCATGATCCAATTGTTTCCACTGGCGAGAGAGGTGGGTAATGGAACAACTTCATCCAATGCTGCTTTAGATAAAGACAGAAGTCATAGAACAGTGTTCTGACCCTCCCTCCGGCCTGTGAGTAATGCAGACACAGGCTTGGCTATTTGCCATTCTTTAATCACAGGAATTACAACTCCATTGGCTGAAAGCCCAAACAACACTCTCATGCAAGAAGGGTTGGCAGCAACCCAAACCAAACAGAACGGAAATACAAAACAGACCAGACAAGAGTGCCTCAAGACTGTTATGAACGGTTGTATCCTGCAAAAGGACTCCTCCCAATTTCTCACCTATATTCTCTCTTAGGAGGGGCCAAACCACAACCACCTGGGCTTGATTATCTCTTATGAGTCTGCCTCCGCAGCTGCTGCTTCCATTTCTCCGCCCTTCTCTGTCCGGTGTCAGGGACAAACTGCCTTTGATCTTCCCCACTGTTCCATGCCTCAGACGCCTCCTGGTGGCCAACCAGCCTCTCTGGTCCCTGCTCTGAATCTGAACCCTGCCCAGGGTCCTCCACATCTTCCATAGCAGATTCATAGGGTTCCTCGCTATCCGAGTGCATCAGCAGCTCAAACGGATCCTGCTGGGCCACAACAGAACAGTGATGGCAAACCTTTTGTGGCTTGCATGCCAAAAGCGGGGGAGTGCAGGGGGCTCATGCATGGGTGTGCCATACCCATAATGCTATGTGCATGACCCCAGTGTGCATGCACACATGTCCAGTGCTCCCCCCATTTTTGGCATGCTTTTTTTGCCCTCCCCAGGCTCTAGAGGCTTTATAGGAGCCTGGGGAGACCAAAAACAGCCTCCCTTCTCCCCAGGAGGCCCTCCAGAGGCTTCAGGAGCTTCCCTGAAGCTTCCAGAGCATGAAAAAGCATCCCTACAGGCAAACCAGAAGTTTGGGAACAGACTTCCAGTTTGCTCATAGGGCCCATTTTAGCCCTCCAGAGCCTTCAGGGGCCTTCAGGAGGCTTCTCTGAAGGCTCCAGAGGGCAAAAAAATGACTCTATGAGTTCGTAAAATCATTTTTTGCCCTCCAGAGCCTTCAGGGAAGCCTCCTGAAGGCCCCTGAAGGCTCTCGAGGGCTAAAACGGGGCTTATGGGCAACCCAGAAGTGACTTCCAGTTTGCTCATAGGGTCATTTTTGCCCTCTAGAGCCTTCAGGGAAGCCTCCTGAAGGCTCCTGAACACTCCAGAGGACTAAAATCGCCCCTACGAGCAAACCAGAAGTACATTCCTGAAAACCGTAGGGCCGGTTTTTTGCGCTCCGGAGGCTTCAAGGAAGTCTCTGAAGGGTGAAAAATAGCATCATAAGAAGGCCGAAATCAGCTGGCCAGCATGCACATGCCCATTTGAGACATATTATGCCAAAAGGACACCAAAGCTATCTCCTCTGATGTCTCTGATAAAGAAAACTTGGACAGTGACATCTGTCTCACAACTAATAAAAAAAATCACATACAACTGCTGCTCCTATTATTGTTAGAAAAGGTATATCTGCTGACTTTGCAATATGTCATCAATAATGAGAGGAAAGAGGCCTATTAGCACTCAGAACACTTTGCAATATTTGCCAATGTGATATTTTTTTCAATAATACAATGATTATGGTTTTCTTCCCCAGTAATAATGCATTTATTATTGTTATAGGCTGAAAGACTAAGTTCAGCTAGCTTTGTAATTCCCATCCCAAGATTTCTACCGAACAGGGTGGTACTTTCTCTTATTGCGATTCACTCAGGAAATCAAATATATTCTAGCTATAGTTTCAATTAAAGTTCTACGGCCTTACATTAGGTATTTTATGAAATCATTAACTATTGTCATGTTACCATTCTGATACTATTAGAAAATGGAGAGAAGTACGTAAATGGAGTTGTAAAAGAAAAGAGATGACAGTTACTAGGAGCAACATCTGTGCACCCTCATCCTAGCTTACATTAATTTTCCAACGATTGCTCCATTCATTACACAGCATTGTTACTCACAGTGGCACAACCCTGATTTCCATACATTTAGGAACTGAAGCAAAGAGAGAGTAAATGGGGCCTAATCAATACCACTTTTCATTTTCTTTCTAATGCACGGCCTTTCTTTTTCTTTTCCTCCTGTGCCCAAGTCCAAGAATGATCCTGATGCTAAACTCATAAAATGTAATTCTTCTGCAAAAATACAGACAATAATGCTTTCCATATTCAGGCATATTGCATATTCTAATGGCATTTGGCTAAATTGAGTATGGATTTAACATCAAAGGCTTCATGAATTTTTCAAATGAGATATTAAAGTCAATATTTCAAGTGAAAGATATTTCAATTTAGTTGCATACACAACAATAAAAAAAAAACCCTTCTCTATAAGGCAGAGTTACTAGTGACTGTGGCAGTATTAAGTTCATTCAGGAAATTACTAGTTTATAAGAAAATCAAACACAAGGTTGCAAGATTGCAATGAAGCTGAATAAATTAGACTAACCAATATGCACTGCTGTACTTTTATCTCTCGCAGTCTGGAACAGAATGTGCCACTGGGTATTTCATGACTTCAAGCTGGGCATGAGTTTCATTCTTGAGTTTGTTTGTTTGTAAGTTGGCTGATCAGCATTAACATTTGCATTCCAACTTAGTAAATCTAAAATTATTTTCACCTCGCCTCATGGGCACCTTCAACCCCACGCCCAGTAGCTACCCGCTGCTTAAAGCAAATGGTACAACATTTATTCATTGAAGTGCCAAAGTGGTGGACAGATGGCAACAAATACAGTGACAGTAACAGATTTGGAAGGAAACTTGCAGGTCTTCTAGTCCAACCTCCTGCTCTCGCAGGAGACCTGTATTATTTATGATAAATGGCTGACCAGTTGATAAAGCACCCAGAACTTCCAAAGGCAATTTGTTCCACTGGTTAATTGTTCTCTCTGTTAGGAATTTTCTCCTTAGTTCAAGGGTTGTGTCTCTCCTTGGTTAGTTCCCATCTATTATTTCTTGTCTTGCCTACAGGGGCTTTGGTAAATAACTCTTCCTTGTGGTACCATTTTCATCTCTCACAAAATTTTGGTCTCTGCCCCTGGCATTTGGGATGAGGATGGGTATTGTTGTGCCATTTCTTGACGTTAGAACCAAGGTCATCTGAAATAGCATCTGAACTATCAGATCTTACTTGGATAGCTAAGAAAATTATTTGAGATGCAAACTCAATTGAGAGGGACTTGGAACTAGCCAAGAAGATGCAAAATGATGAAACATGTTGTTACATCACACAGTAAGGCTTACCTTTTCATACTCGGTGGTGATATTGCAAGAAGACAGAATGAAACAGATTTGTGTCACTATACTGGGACACACATTCCATCACTTGTCCACTCCAGATGCCCATGACCAATCACTATAGTTTTTGAAAGTATATTATGAGTTTGGGATTTGATTATCATATCTGGTAGCTTACTATTTTCTTTGTCCACTGTCCCATTCTTTTCTAGCATGAATCATCTGGAAAAGTAAATTAACAAAAAGATCAACTGAAAAGAATGGCTAAGATCCAGCTTCATACCGGAAAGATGGTAAGACCCGTTTCTGTAAGTAAAGATTAAATATTTCCTCCTTAACTGCCTTTTTGTAATACATATTTTCACTGACATCTTACTGCACTTTTATTTTGTTCCCATTTAACGAGAATTTGCAGCATTCTGCAGTTTCCTAAAGAAAATAATTTCTCACCATTCACATTTCCCCTCAATTTTGTGTTGTGGTCTTTAGGTTAAAAATGCATTGCTGCAAGAGGAAAAGTCAATGCAGAAATGCAGAGGGAGTTTTCAAAAATGTGTTACTGAAAGCCTTTGCAAAAAAATGAATGCATATCTATGCTATTAAGAAAATGGGCAACAATTAAGTTCTCTTTAAAAAAGAATTCAGGATGTGATGGGAAAATGGGATTAAATAACTTCATGAAGGAGAAATTGAAAGAAATTGAAATTGACCATAAAAATCATTGGCCATCCTAGTTGGATATTGTTGAGCTGAAAAGAGTAATTACATTATTTAGCAACCAGTTACTACATTAAATAAAGCACAGATTTCCACTCTTTACAAAAGAAAAAAAACCCCATAAATAAAACTGTCAAGTGCATTCTCAATATCCTCTTATTTAAATCTCTCTTCATTCATGATCAAAGGACATACGTATCAAGGGTGAGAATTTCCAAGAATGAATACATACAGAACCGCACCACTGAAAATATACACTGATGGAAGCCACCTTTTCATTGTAGGCCTGCAATCATTCCACTCTCCTGTTTTATTTCCTTCCCTGGAAAAAAAAAATAACCAGTACATTACATCAGCACGGCATGCCTATCAGTACAGTGTTATATTATGATATCTTGACATATCACTCAAAAACACATGCACTCATATCATTTAATGCCGCAAAACGGGAACATCTGATTGTAGTTCGTGAAAAAACAAGAACCTCTACAGTCCCGGAAATGCTATGCTATCAGAGTATCCAATACATCCTCTTTAGCTGAATGCAGGAAAATGTTGCTTACGCATTTTCCAGGATTTAATACCCTACTGCTGCTGTTTAACAAATCACAGACATGAACACCAGCAATATTCTATGGTTTTGTCTATCAATGTTGATCCAACTGCACTATAAACCAAGAAGCCCCTTGTCTTGTGTTACGAATAGGACTATTTCTTCCTAAATTATCATTTTTAAAGACGGTCTGATCATGGTCCTTTTGAGTCATCCCCAAAATTATATGGCAGTGGAGATATAAATATACACACAATTTTTAACATTGATTTCATAAAATCACAACATTCAGATGCAACCTCAAAACATTGGTAATATATGGAAAAGGAATTTCCTGGTACCAAGTGGGTGCATTTCAGGGTTTAGGTTTAGGTTTAGGTAGTTTATTTATATGCCACCCTTTTCCCTGGGGGGACTCAGGGCGGCTCACAGTTCGGAAGGAAGGGAGGACAAACAGATTAAACACATAAGACAGTACATCATTAAAAGCACAACATTCATACAATTCGGGTGGGTTGCGGTCTTTAGCCCCAGGCCTGTCAGGACAGCCAGGTTTTAAGGGCTATGCGGAAGGTCTGGAGGGTGGTGAGGGTACGAATCTCCACGGGGAGATCGTTCCATAGGGTCGGAGCTGCCACCGAGAAGGCTCTCCTCCGCGTGGTTGCCAGTCGACATTGACCGGCTGATGGAACTCAGAGGAGGCCTAATCTATGGGATCTAATTGGTCGAGTGGGTCCCTATACTCATTCTTTTTTTTTGCTCTCATAATCCTTTCCTTAATTCTGATAGTGGGAATGCCCGCAGAAGGCTCTATATTAAAGATCTTAACATGGACACTGGTGGTTCTTCAAACCCTTTGACCCTAAACTGCAGGATTGTCTGAAGGTCAGAATCTCAATCATGGATAGGACTTGAAAAATATGGAAGCCTTCAGTGTAGGAAGAACATTGAAGAACACTGCCTGGAAAGAGGAAGGGGGTAGAGGAGGAACCAATTGTCTATTCTCAGCCCCAGCCTTGGCCCCAGACATACATATGAGAGCCAGGTTGGTCTACTGGTTAAGGCACCAGCTTGGAAGAAGGAGAGTCCTACCTTAGCCTTGAAAGCAGTGGTAGGTTTCATTTTTTTTTATTACCAGTTCTGTGGTTGCGTCTTGGTGTGTGTGGTGTTTCTTGGTAGGAGTGGCTTGGTGGGCGTGGCAGGGAAAGGATACTGCAAAATCCCCATTTCCTCCTGATCAGCTGGGACTCGGGAGGCAGAGAATAGGTGGGGGCGGGGCCAGTCAGAGGTGGTATTTACCGGTTCTCTGAACTACTCAAAATTTCCACTACCAGTTCTCCAGAACTGGTCAGAACCTGCTGAATGCCACCTCTGCTTGAAAGCCTGATGCATGATTTTGAACCAATCCCTGTCTCAACTCACCCCACTCCACAAGGTTGCTGTTAGGGAAAATAGGAAGAGAAAGGTTTGATAGATATGTTCACCACCTTGAGTTATTTGTGAAAATAATAAAGGTAGGATACAAATTAAATGAATAAATACTTAATTCTGAAGGGAAGTAGATAAGTGTGCATTACTCTCATTGGTAGAATGCTATGGGTGATTCTATTGGGTGAGGACCCAAGAAACCACATCTGAACATCCTTATTATAGCTATTAGGAAGTGCCACAGAAGGGAAGGAGGGAGAAATAGAAGGCGGGAGGAAGATTTATGTCAATCAAGGGCAAAAAACATGAAAGTAAATTGAAGCAAAGCTCCTTCTACTCAGCAAGGAGGTGGATTGTTTTAGGCAGGATTAAGACTTAAATGTGATTTTTGGAAAATAATATCTATCAGTCCACTAATAAAACTAAACACGAGTGTTCTCATTAATTAAAAAAGAAAAAAAAAAGTGTCAGCTATGCGGCCAAAGTGAAATGGCTGTTTTGCATCCCTGAATGTCAAGTAGCCCTGGTTAGCAGAAAGGTTTTGCTTATTTAATAAACCTATGTTGAACATCATCTTGTGATCCTCTTCATTTTCTTCATTTTTGATTCACTTGAGACTTTTGAATTAATTTATGAAAATGTTTACATGTTGCGACCCTCAGATTAATGAAGTAGTCCTCCCGTGGCACTCGTGACAACTTGAGGCTGAGTTTCTCCAGCTTGGGAAGTTATTGTAGTTTCTCCAACATGCACTTCAGGGCTTGAGAGGTCTACAATAGAATGGGCAAAGTACAGCCAAAGGAATTAAAGTCAACAATTAAATATGCATAAACATTGGGCAAGATTGTGTGCTAACTTTTAATCAGTCTCTAGCTCACAGCTTCTTGGACTTATGATTATAATGTTCCTTGACTAGATTAATCAGCGAGACCTCAGAATAAGATCTGAAGGAACAGGTATCCTGGTCTTTTAAATTTTACACTTGTGAATGTGCCATACGATGATTGTCTGTTTTCATAAAATGCAAGACACCATGAGCCAGAGGTGGGTTCCTGCCAGTTCGCAACAGTTCAGTAGAACCGGTTCGTCAAATCTACGGAACCGGTTAGAAGAGGTTCCACCAGTGGACCCGGAAAGCAGGCCACACCTACAGAAGAGGTTCCAAAAAATTTTGAAACCCACCACACACACACACACACAGACTCACACAGAGAGAGAAAGAAAGAAAGAAAGAAAGAAAGAAAGAAAGAAAGAAAGAAAGAAAGAAGAAAAAAGAAAGAAAAAGTGAGAGAGAGATGAAAGAAAAAAGGAAAAAGGGACAGAGAGACAGAGAGACAAAAGGAAGGAAAGAGAGAGAGAGAGAAAGAAAGAAAGAAAGAAAGAAAGAAAGAAAGAAGAAAAAAGAAAGAAAAAGTGAGAGAGAGATGAAAGAAAAAAAGGAAAAAGGGACAGAGAGACAAAAGGAAGGGAAAGAGAGAGAGAGAGAGAGAGAGAGAAAGAAAGAAAGAAAGAAAGAAAGAAAGAAAGAAAGAAAGAAAGAAAGAAAGAAAGAAAGAAAATACATGGCCGGCAAGCCACTCCCACAGAGGAGGCCACACCCACAGAGTAGGTTCAAAAAAATTTTGAAACCCACCACTGCCATGAGCCCATCTATACACAAAAATAAAATCCAGAGTAACATCAGAATTAAATTCATTTCATTCATTTATCTTGAAACGGAATCTTGAAGTATCTCAGTGTGTGAATAGAATAGAATTGTACAAGTCTTCAAAGCAGCTTCCCCTCCTATTTGGAATTACATAGCTGCTTTCTGCAGCTGTTGCATGATCCAGAAAAAGCTGTAGCTACTTTGAAGAGTTGCATAAAGGGGCAGATGTCATCTTATGCTCACGCTTGGGAGCCCTGGAAGACCTTTTCAGGCTACTAGCCTACTAGTCATCAATTATTTTAGGGATGGTGAAAGTAAGTTTCATGTAGCTCTGAAAATCCCTTTTATGGTGTTGAAAGAAATGTCCATCTGGGTTCAGTTCCAACTGGGGAGAAAGACACTGGAAACAATGGTGGCTGTTTGGAAAGATGGTTTTAATGGTGGACAGGACCACATGGTTTGAGATCCTAGGCAAAAAAGGCACATGGGTGATATATATAGTCGCAACCCCTGGTATGCCCAAATATAGGAGGAAAATCACTACTTCCATTCTCTGTCCTTCTGCTCGTCACAAGAGACCATCCATACAGAAACCCAATATTTTTTACTGTTGCCTTTTTGTTACATTTGTTATATTTGTGCTGATAAATAAATAAAGGGAGACTAGTATAGATCTATTTCAAGCTATTTAGCTCTCATCAGCTAGCCATACCGTTACTGGGAATCGAGCCTGTGCTGTATTGCCTCTTAGGCAGATGTGTTAACCACTGAGCTACAGGGCTCGACTCTTATCAGCCAAGCCAGGGTGAAAGGTATATATTTAAAGTCACAATACAGGCAATAGGCATCTTTGGTTTGCGTTAAAACAACTTCAACACACACAATGTTCTGATTGCACCATAAATGCAGTAGTCATCCTTACCTTTCACAGAGGCACTGAGTTTTATCAATATGAGCATGATAGTGTAGAATAATCATATCCAAGGACCAGTGGTGGGTTTCAAAAAATGTTGGAACCTCTTCTGTAGGTGTGGCCTGCTTTCCGGGTCCACTGGTGGAACCTCTTCTAACTGGTTTGGTAGATTTGACGAACCGGTTCTACCGAATAGGTGCAAAATGGTAGGAACCCACTTCTGAGCCTTTCCCTAGTGGTGTCGAGAGAAGTTTTTTAAAAAGGGGTCAAGATGGCATCTAAAAGCATGAAATCAAAAGCTCCACCCTCTTTTTACATCCTTTGACCATATGATCATGACTACGGTATTTTTTTGCCTTTTTTGACAGCCCGGCAGACATAATTCAAAGCTGGATGTAGACTGAGCACAACACACACAGAGACACAGACACACACAGACACACACACAGACACACACAGACACAGACACAGACACACACACACACTTTCTTTTATCCAATTTTGTTTTCCAAGATGGCGGAAGTGCTTCTTTACTTCTTATTTTTATGATGAGATTGTACTATTACTCCTACTCTGAATACTTCTAATTGCACCTACTGTTCCCAGACATAATATATTACAGGATTGTACTCACTGTTCCCCTATCACAATTTTTTCTAGCATCCTTAATTTTATGATGTATCCAAACTTTGCAGAGGATCAAAGTAATATTCTCTGAGAGTTTAAGTTAGACTACTTACAATCCATTTGCTTTCATTATCTGCTCTATCCATGCTCCTACATATCATGCTTTTATGGCATTGTATTTGCATTTTTCAAATTAATGCCAGAGTTTATTTGTCCCTTGGGATAGATAGGCAAGAAGTTCTTAATTTCTGAAATAAGGGTTTCTTTCTTAGGCTGGGTGTATTACTTCAGTATAACACTGGATGGAATGTTATTCTGATAGCTTTGAATTCACAAGCAAGAAATAGAGAAATTGAGATCTATTTTTCTTAATCCCCTTTAACTCTAGTATTTATATATACCCGTATTTTTCAGAGTATAAGATGCACCTTTTTCCCTCAAAAAAGAGGGTGAAAATCTGGGTGTGTCTTATACACTGAATACAGCATTTTTGGCCTCCCAATACCCTGATCCCTTTGTAAAATGGCCGTACATAGCCTTTAGGAGGCTTCCAGAGTGCTCTTGGGGGCTGGGGAGGGCAAAAATGAGCGAAAAACGAGCCATTTTTACTCATTTTTGACCCCCACAGCCCCCAGGAGCACTCTGGAAGCCCCTAAAGGCTATTTGTGCCCTTTTTTGGGCAGAAAATGGGCCCATTTTTGTGAAAAGTGGGCCATTTTTGGGAGGTCTGCAGAGTGCAAAAACCTTTTTAAAAAATTTGCGACTTCAAAATATACTATGGTGTGTCTTATACTCCGAAAAATATGGTGGTTTTTTAAAAATCAGATTTGGGTAACAGTAAGACGGACACAACTGGGGTCAATCAGAGAAGGCCTTGTGAACTTGGTTAAAAGTTTCCTAATTTTTCTCTCCAAAATTTAAGCACTGTTTAATACAATTGCAATGGTATCAGATATACAATAGCAAACCATTGTGCGACCAGGAATGACTATAGATATATTATTCAAGGAATTATTTATTTCATTTATATCCCACCTTTATTACTCGTATAAACAACTCAAGGCAGCCAATATATCAATACTCCTTCCTTCTCCTATTTTCCCAACAACAAGAATCCTGTGAGGTAAGTTGGAATGAAAGAGAGTAACTAACCCAAATTCACCCAGCTGATTTTTGTGCCTAAGGCACAGTGGTGGGATTCAGCCAGTTCGCACCTATTTGGGAAAACCAGTTGGTAACTTTCTAACTAGTTCAGAGAACCGGTTGTTGGAAGAAATATCCTTTTGTTTTTTTCCACTTTACAGGGCTAATCCTGTAAGGAAGGCAGGAAGGAAACATTCTAGTGTTGTTTCTAGCCTAATCTTTATTGGCCTGCTTACAGAAACTGCCTCTCCGGTTAACCCTTATTACATTGTAACAGCTAAGGCGAAGCGTCCATCGACCTGAGTGACCTTGAGTTGGCCACGCCCACCCAGTCACATGACCACCAAACCCTACCAACCCAGATGGACATTAGGGCAGAGAACCGGTTGTTAAATTATTTGAATCCCACCACTGCTAAGGCAGGACTAAAACACACAGTTTCCTGGTTTCTAGCCTGGTGCCTTAGCCTCTATACCAGTGATGGCGAACCTCTTCGGCACTGACTGGGCAAACCAGAATCCATGCCAGAGTGCCAGAAACCTGAAGACCAGTTGCCCAGTGCACATGTGTGTGCTGGCTACCATTGTCTTTGGGTTTCCGGCAGACATATGTGTGCTGGCCAGCTGGTCCTCACGCATCCCAGAGTGCCAGAAATCACCGCACATGCCAGCATGCATGAAAACACTGAAAACCAGAAGAGCAGCTGGTGATGGCATGTGTGCCCACATAGAGGTCTCTGCATGTCACCTCTGGCATGCCTGCCATAGGTTTGCCATCACGGCTCTATACCCAGCTGGCTCTCAATTAGCTATTTATAGTAATTTTTTTTCAATAAATAGCATTATATTATTTGTGGAATTAGCTCTTTTATCATGTACTTTTCAATAACTAACAGATGTTGGGATATCAGCCTCATTGTAATGACAATATATCTGGAATGATAGAGAATGGGCCATAACTACTTGCAAAGGGCTGAATATTGGAGCTGGACTACTGAGATCAGGCTGTAGAGAAATCAAAAATAAGAAGAGAATGCGGACCCAAAGTAAATTAAAAAAAAATGCTTCAAAAATGCTTGCACACTGTATAAAATACAACAATGCGCCTCTACATTTATTATGCAGGAAATAGGCCTCCAAGGGATGAATTATGCACACAGGCTATTTGTCCTCTGATTCTCAGTGAAACATCCCAAGCCTGCTTAGCATCTGAATTAATTGATTTAAGCTTCATTCCAGCTGCAGATAAAACAATTGACTGGAGTTCCCAAATAGAGTGGTACTTTCCCAATAGAAGTATCTATCGGGTACTGAGGGTGGGGTAGGTGAGAGGGAGAAGATATTTGATGAATATTGTATAATGCAGAGTTGAATAGACATTTTGTGTCAGTTAATGTTGGGAGCATCTAGAAAGGAATAAAGAAGCTGAAAAGTTGAACCAGCAGGTACTATAGATGCTATTATAAATTCTGGGTATATACACCTGGATATGTATTCTTATTAAAATAGCACTATATTTGTGTAAGGAGGGACGTGATGGCTCAGAGGCTAAGACTATCAATCAGAAAGGTTGGTAGATAGGCAACTCGAATCCCTAGTGCCTTGTAATGGAGTGAGCTCCTGTTACTTGTCCCAGCTTCTGCCAACCTAGCAGTTCAAAAGCATGCAAAAAATGCAAGTAGAAAAATAGGGACCACCTTTGGTGGGAAAGTAACAGTGTTCCATCCACCTTCAGCATTTAGTCATATCAGCTACATGATGGAGATGTCTTCGGACAACGCTGCTCTTCGGCTTTGAAGATGAGCACTGCCCCCTAGAGTCGGGAACGACTAACACATTTGTGTGTTACCTTTACCTTATATTCAGAGGTGGGTTCCTACCAGTTCACACCTATTCAGTAGAACCGGTTCGTCAAATCTACCGAACCGGTTAGAAGAGGTTCCACCAGTGGACCCGGAAAGCAGGCCACACCTACAGAAGCAGTTCCAAAATTTTTAGAAACCCACCACTGGTCCTTGGATATGATTATTCTACACTATCATGCTCATATTTATAAAACTCAGTGCCTCTGTGAAAGGTAAGGATGACTACTGTGTTTGTGGTGCAATCAGAACATTGCATGTGTTGAAGTTGTTTTAACGCAAACCAAAGATGCCTTTTAAAAAACAAGTTTACATCATATTCTTATGCATGCCAGTGCTGTGTGTGAGGTAATTTAAGGTGGTTCTGACAAGTGTCGTCGACATCTTCATATCCGGTCACATGGGTGGCAAGCCACTCCCATCCGGTCACATGGGTGGCAAGCCACTCCCACAAAGGAGGCCACACCCACAGAGTAGGTTCAAACAATTTTTGAAACCCACCACTGCTTATATTTGTATGTGTATGAATATATGTGTTTGTTGATTTTTATCAGACCTTTATTATTTTATAAGTAACTCAAGGTGGCAAACATAATTACTACTCCTTCCTCCTCCTATTTTTCCCACGACAACAACCTTGTGAGGTGAATTGGGTTGAGATGGAGTGACTGGCCCAAAGTCATCCACTCAGGATAGAACTAGAACTCACAGTGTCCTGGTTTCTAACCTGGTTCCTTAATGAGGTAGTGCACTACTTATTTCCCAATTAAAATACCTGAACTAATGGATATTGTACTTCTCATGAAAATAGTTTTTAAAACCGGAATCAGATGAAATGACTTCACATGAAGTCATTTAACAATGTAACATTGAATATAAGCCATTTGATATAACGTGTCTTAACATTAACATTTTAAAAGATCTTTATCAAACAATTAAAAAAAACAAGATTTTAGTTTAATTATCTCCATAGACCCCCCCCCTTTACAAACATGCAGACAATAGTTTGACATATGGATACTTTGCCAGTAGAGACACGACTAAGATCCATAAGAACCTCACCACAGTAGATATGGGTAGCCATAATAGCAATAGCAATAGCAGTTAGACTTATATACCGCTTCATAGGGCTTTCAGCCCTCTCTAAGCGGTTTTACAGAGTCAGCATATTGCCCCCAACAATCTGGGTCCTCATTTTACCCACCTCGGAAGGATGGAAGGCTGAGTCAACCTTGAGCCGGTGAGATTTGAACAGCCGAACTGCTGAACTGCAGTCAGCTGAAGTAGCCTGCAGTGCTGCATTTAACCACTGCGCCACCTCGGCTCATAATAGCGCTAGCACCCTTTTTGAATCTCTAACCAGAATGCAACCCAGTGCAGTACACCACTAATATATCATCATCCAACCCAGATGATGATGTTAGTGACAACACACTGCATGCTGCATCATACTCCTCCTTCTCCATGACGCTCAGTCAAATGCTAGAACCCACTGTAGCCTCTCTGCCAATCTTGTACTACACAATATTGCTCACATCCGTTCTCTCCAGCCTAACCATTAGGGGCACATCTGAATGTTCCTTCCATAAATTCGACTGATTTGGACAGTTAGATTTTCTGCTCCATATTCCTAGGCTTGGGACTACGAAAATTTATTTGATTTCTCCCGTTGTCAGGTGCAGAGAACCATAACAACTCCATGAGTAGGCCAAAGTATTTATTTATTTTGTCAAGCATGAATTAGACAACAGATAGACGTATAGACATGATTATGAATACATGAAATGAATACGAATACAAGGAAATATTAGGACAGGGATGGTAGGAACACTGGTGTGTTTATGCACACCCCTTAAAGACCTCTTAGGAATGGGGTGAGGTTGACAGTAGACAGTCTAAGGTTAAAGTTTTGGGGAAGAAACCACAATGTCAGGTAGTGCATACCCGGCATTGACAACTCTGTAACTGAAGTCGTATTTTCTGCAATCAAGTTTGGAGCGGTTTACCATAAATTTGTATCTCTTGTGAGTTTGTGTGTGGTTGCGGTTGAAGCTGAAGTATTCATTGACAGGTAGGACATTGTAGCAGATAATTTTATGTGCTACGCTTAGGTTGGATCAAAGATGGCAAAGTTCTAAATTGTCTAAACCCAAAATTTCAAGTCTGTTGGCATAAAGTATTCTGTTGCTATTTACAATAATCTCATCAGACTAATTGCATGCTCTTCTTGGAAACCAGCAGATAAAGGCTTCAAGAGCCTGGCCTGCCATGCTTCCTGCCATGCAGTGACTCAAAGTTAAACCTCCTATTTACTCCTGCGTCTACTCTAGACAGAAATCCCATCACATCCATTAGGGGATTACTTGTTCCAGAATAGCTGTTTATTTCTCCCCCTTGTAATCCTCAAATTCCAGGACAAAATGCTGTTGCATCAACATGCATTACTCATCCATGTTTTAAGCTCTAACACAGCTCTGCTACTTAATGGCATCTTCCGGCCAGGACATGAATATTGTGAGCTGTGATGATCTTATTAACAAAAGTTTTGTTCATAAGGTTTTATGTAATGAAAGTGCGCAGAAGGTACAACATTGTTGCCTGTACTATACTATACTATATATATATATAGTATATATATATATAGATTTTACAACCCCCGGTATGCCCAAATATGGGAGGAAGATCACTACTTCCATTCTCTGTCCTTCGGCTCGTCACAAGAGACCATCCAGACAGAACCCAATATTTTTTTTACTGTTGCCTTTTTGTTACATTTGTTATATTTGTGCTGATAAATAAATAAAGGGAGACTAGTATAGATATATTTCAAGCTATTTAGCTCTCATCAGCTAGCCATACCCTTACTGGGAATCGAATCTGTGCTATATTGCATCTTAGGCAGATGTGTTAACCACTAAGCCACAGAGTTCGACTCCTTATCAGCCAAGCCATGGTGAAAGGTATCTATTTAGAGTTCCCAGTAAGGGTATGGCTAGCTGATGAGAGCTAAATAGCTTGAAATAGATCTATACTAGTCTCCCTTTATTTATTTATCAGCACAAATATAATATTATATATATATATATATATATATATATATATATATATATATATATATATATATATATATATATATACACACACACACACACACACACACACACACACACACACACACACACATATACATACAAATACATACATATACATACATACAAACACACACACTATATACTATACTGTATATACAGTATATACAGTATAACAACTTGGTATATACAACTGAGCAGCATAGGGCCTATGGAGTGTTTTTGAAATAAGTGGCATTGAAAAAGAATGACATGAAATTCCTTTCAGCAAATTGATTTTTCATATAACTTGCTGGCACATCTAATTAAACAAAGTCACAGTGATAAAAGTGCAATTTTTGATGTAAAAAAAATAAAATTCAAATTGCCATGGTTTTGTCTGAAACAGAGTGAACTCTTAAATGGAATATGAGAAGCCTCATTTGATCAGAACAAACCACAGCTCTATTTACTTCTAGCATTTGTCTTTTCTGAGTGAAAGCAACTCTCACAATCAACCTGCCTGGCCCTTTATATGAGTGGTATGTTTAGGTAGATTCGCGCATTGCAAAACACCCCATTTCCATAAACTTGGCATATAGGAGAAGATCCCAGGAAGAGCCGGCCTTTCTCGTAATACTGTATTTAAGTAAAATGGCAAAATGTTTTTGCTAGTCTTTTAACTGATAAAATTGTAGCAAACAAAATAAGGCTATTATTTTATTTTCTCAATTTGAGATTTTTCTTTTGCTCTACTTTGGTTTTTGTGCGTGTGAGTCTTCTGAAGCGCTAATATAAATAGAATGCAGGGTGTACGTAGTAACAATAGTAAATGTCAAGTTACTCCTGTGCAAATCACGCCTTGAAAAAAAAAGGGGGGGTTTCTTACTGTTTTTAGCATAACATGATTTCTCCATCATATGCTGAGCTTATATCTGTCTCTAGAATATAGCAATAGCAATAGCAATAGCAGTTAGACTTATATACCGCTTCACAGGGCTTTCAGCCCTCTCTAAGCGGTTTACAGAGTCAGCATATCGCCCCCTACAACAATCTGGGTCCTCATTTTACCCACCTCAGAAGGATGGAAGGCTGAGTCAACCCTGAGCCGGTGAGATTTGAACAGCCGAACTGCAGAAGTAGCCTGCAGTGCTGCATTTAACCACTGCGCCACCTCGGCTCTATATGGAGTTCACCTTTACCAATGGCAGTATTACTACTTTTTCTTTCTTTGTGCTTGATTCCCTACACCTAGTTTCCTTCCAGGACATTGGAAGAGGTTGGAGGAAAAAGAGAAATCTCAGGCATTTTGTCAGAAACAAACAGAAATAAGCATGACTTGAATGAAGTTATATGAGTCTTCCTTGCCCATCTTGAAGATGCCAGTTATTGATCCCGGATCCTTTTATGCAGAGAGTATGTATTCTTTCGTCTTCAAATACGGAATTTAATTCAAAGAAATTTGGTCATATCCCCCTTTCAAACTGAACCTTTGAAACAAATGGTTGAATTGATTGAAGGCACTGAACTGAATACAGCATCTCTGAACTCTTCCAAAGAGCTTTGGGGGCAATCAATAGCAGTTAGACTTTCAGCCTTCTCTAAGCGGTTTACAGAGTCAGCATATTGCCCCCAACAATCCGGGTCCTCATTTTACCCACCTCAGAAGGATGGAAGGCTGAGTCAACCCTGAGCCGGTGAGATTTGAACAGCCGAACTGCTGAAATGCAGTTAGCTGCAGTGCTGCATTTAACCACTGCGCCACCTCGGCTCAAGAGATGCATGGACAGTTGGATGCTTCCTGGTTTGGCAGACCCCCCCCCCCAGACAGTGTTGTAGCTTTTGGGCAACATTGAGTGGGGAGTTGAACAATTGTGTCCTTGGTTTTTCTCCCTTCTCCTGTCTCTTTCTCATTCTAGGTGAAATTGACTAAACAAATTGTGTCAGTAGCTGAGACAGAAACAATCAATGAGCAATCTGCAGACTTTGTGGAGGTGATAAATATTCCAATTAAACCCTGCCACTTTCAGACTCTGAATGAGAACTGGACTTTGGTTGAGGTGTGTAGCCCAATTGTTGAATTACATGTTAATGATATGCTATAATGCTAAATTGCGATGATGCCAACATTAATATGGACTCTACAAAAATCTCCGAAGGAGCTTACATCAGGCAGGTGACTTCTTAGTAGTTGAGGCAATATTCCGCAACATAAAATGCCTTTTGTAGATTTGCAAAGGGCTTTGTCCTCCCTCCCTTTTCCCCTTGCAATTTCACATGAATGTTTATAAATAAAAAGAGGCATGAAAGTCCATTTGGCAGTCATTTGATTTTTCTCCAGTTTAATAGGCTTTTAAAATTTGCCCATTCATCATGTTAGGTTTCTTTTCTCATCAGCCTTTTTTTTTTTCTAATTCAGTTTGCTCATCTCAGGAAAAGAATTGCATTCAAGAATTTAGATTAAATGTATCTATCTTGCCATAGTTCGTCATAGTTTCTTCCAGCATCTAATTCTTCTACCTCTGTGAACAGCAGCATCAGAGCCAATGGCTTATGAATAAATATAGGTATCTGGTGATGACTAAAGTGGGGGTGGGAACTTTAAATCATTACCCACCTAATGTGCATATCAAAGTGGATTGAGCAGGGTCAAATAGACCCAATAGAAAATCAGAAAGGGGGAGGGGCCATGGTATATGGATGATGTCGTCAACATCTGCTATCTGACCTTGTCTGAGTTTAGAAACTAAACAAGTGAGATGAAGAAGGGTGGTTAGAACTTGGATGAAAGAGCTCTAGAAGTGTTAATATCACTTTATCATTGGATCCTTCAGTCTCAAAAGACTATGGCATCATGCTCTGGAAAGAGGTCCTAATGAAGCATCTGGTGTGGCTAAAAAGTCCAATTTGGGAGTGGCAATCCCTTCCACACTGAGGACAGATACATTCTGTCGGCTGCAAAGCCTCCAGATTTTGTGGCACGACAAATGCGCGCACGACAAATGCGTGCATGACAAAAGCGCACCGACAAAACCGCGGCGAGAACACTGCAACGTCATAAACATGCCCACAACAACGCGCCAACAAAACCGTGCCCACAAAAGCGCGATTTAAGTTAGGGTTAGGGTTAGGGTTAGGGTTAGGGTTAGGGTTAGGGTTAGGGTTAGGGTTAGGGTTAGGGTTAGGGTTAGGGTTAGGGTTAGGGTTAGGGTTAGGGTTAGGGTTAGGGTTAGGGTTAGGGTTAGGGTTAGGTTCAGGGTTAGGGTTAGGGTTATTAGGTTGTTATTAGTTGTTTGTTGAAGGCGCGCTTTTGTTGGTGTGCTGTTGTCGGTGCGCTTCTGCGCGCATTCATCGGCACGATTTCGACCTCACGGTTTTCTTGCCACAGTTTCATCAGTGCGCTTTTGTCGAGCGTGCATTTGTCGGTGAACCCCCAGATTTCACTGGTTCCGGGACTGCCTCTTTGCCTCAGCCGGCTGAACAAGTGTCTCTTTGAATTGGAGAAAGCCATACTGCGGCTTTAGCCTCCAAGCTGAACGATCAGAGGTCAAGGTTTCCCAGCTGTCAATGTCCATTCCTGAGGCCTTTAGATCCCTCTTGCAGATATCCTTATAATTGCCTTGGTAAGACCACACTTGGAATATTGCATCCAGTTTTGGGAGCCAGGATATGAAAAAGATGTGACGTTCTAAAAAGAGTGTAGAGAAGAGTAATAAAGATGATCAGGGGACTGGAGCCTAAAACATATGAGAACAGTGGCAGGAATTGGGCATGTCTTCTTTAAGGAAAAGAAGGATTAGGGTGTGACATGATAGCACAGTTCCAATATCTAAAGGGCTGCAGCAAAGAAAAGGGAGTCAGCCTATTTGCCAAAGTGCCTGATGGCAGGACAAGAAGTAACGTATGGAAACTAATCAAGGAGGAAACCAATCTAGAACTAGGGATAAATTTCCCAACAATTAGAACAATTAATCAGTGAAACGACTTGCCTCCAGAAGTTGTGGGTTTTTCATTCCAGGAACTGATTGGAAAAAAGAGGAGGTTTTTTCCCCTTCTTTGTTAAAGTATTTCTTTTTCACCTTCTGCATAAACTGTGGGAGGCATTCTCAGAAGACCTGATGGTGACCCCCCAATTGTGGTTGTAAGTCATGGACAATTTGTAGTCTCAAAAACCCGGAATTAATTCCAGGTTGGAGATAGTTAACCTCCAAAGAAGCACTGCAGAGGACTAGCAGTGAGAACAGAGCAAATCTCCATCTCTTGCAAGCATCCAGCTTAGCTGGCAGGAAAACACAGAGAACAGAACAGAATAAAGGAAGGGACCTTGTAGGTCATCTAGTCCACCCCCCCAACCAGGAGACCCTATACCCTATACCATTTCTGATAGATGGCTGTCCAGTCTCTTCTTGAAAGCTTCCAGTGATGAAGCTCCCACAACTTCTGAAGGCAAGCTGTTCCATTGGTTGATTGTCCTTATTTCTCCTGAATCCCTCCTTGTTCAGTCTCCATAAATTATTCCTTGTCTGGCCTTCAAATGCCTTGGAAAAACAGGTTGACACCCCCTCCTCTCTGTGACAGCCCCTGAAGTATTGGAACATTGTTATTGTGTCTCCCCACTAGACATCAGTGTTCCAACACTGGAGGTTTTTAAGAAGAGATTGGACAACCATTTGTCTGAAATGGTATAGGGTTTCCTGTTTGAGTAGGGGGTTGGATTAGAAGACCTCCAAGGTCCCTTCCAATTCTGTTATTTGTTAGAGCAGCAGTTCTCAAACACTTTGGGGTCGCGAGACCCTTTTGCATTCTTAAAACATATTGATCCCTCAAACAGCCTTGGTTTATGTGGCTTATATTCATCAATGTTTACTGTCTTAGAAATTAAAACCAGAAAATCTTAAAACAATTATTTATTTGACTTCATAGACCTCTTGAAAGGATGTTGAGGACCCCTAGGTAGTCCCCCAAATCACGTTTTGACAGCCACTACTGTAGGGAATAATGAGATCTTAGGCCACCACAAAACACCTCCCAGAAGATGATAGATACAGCCATACTGTTGCCAATAAAATTGAGTGGATGCATCCCAATAGTTAGTAGATGTCAAACTTGATAGGAGGACATTTTTAACTTTCACCTTTCCACCATAAGGAGCTGGAAAAGTGTCCACGCAAGGAAGGAATCTTGCATTCTTTTGCATGCTTCTGTATTATGTTAAGCTCCCCTACAAGGAGTGAAAGAAAGTCCTGTGTAAATAAAGGTTTTCCCCTTCGTAGTTAGGAAACAGAAGTGTGTAATTTATCTTTATCTGGTACTACGGCTACACTGCTTAGGCTCTTGAACAGGCAAATGCGAGGGATCAGGATTTTCATAATTTCCCTTGTTCTCACTGCTAGCCACTCCTAATGCAGGAGGTGGCAGTATCTTCTCTTGTCCCTGTCAGTTTGGGGTATGTTCATTCATACCACTTTCTCTTCCTCATTCTGCAATGATCCGTAATATTTTGAGGTGTGGGGAACTGTATGTATGTGCTTTTCATATACATTTTAACATACATGCGAAAATAGACATATTTTGATAGATTTTTAAAGCCCCCAAACTGCATAATAAGAGGGGAATTGAAAAGAGAGCTGCTTTAGGAAGTTTAGAATATTCAGCTGAGACATTTCCTGTTGCAGATTGATCAACAACAAGTGTTCCTATAATCTCTGCATTTGGATTATCTAAAGCTACATCTGTTTAAGTGGTACTCAGGAAGGTCATTAGCAGTGAGATCAGACATAATTCTGATTCCTCCTTTATTGCACTTAAATATATAGATAGAGCTACACTAATGAAGCAGAGGTTAGAAATTGTTTTTTTCCTATTTCTCACTCTCCCCTTTTCTTCTGTGCTTGGTCTTTACTGGGAAGTCAAGACTAGTTCCTCTATTAGTACAACTACAACTGTTAACTGCAGTGATATTCACACATTGTCAAATTGTCAAGAACACACACACACACACACATACAGGAGAGCAGAGATACCTGACCAGGTAGGTGAGATGAAAATGCCTTCACTTGCTGGTAATAAACCTGGATCTTGATTTAAATCTCACAATAGCATCCTGAAACAGGTTAAGGGGAAATGCTTCCTAGCAAATAGTTTATCTACAGCCCTCAGTCTTGCACAATTTCAGGTAAGGATAAAGGTAAAGGTTCCCCTCGCACATAGGTGCTAGTCATTCCCGACTCTAGGGGGCAGGGCTCATCTCTGTTTCAACACCGAGGAGCCAGCGCTATCCAAAGATGTCTCCATGGTCATGTGGCTGGCATGACTAAATGCCGAAGGTGCACAGAACACTGTTACCTTCCCACCAAGGTGGTCCCTATTTTTCTTCTTGCATTTTTGCATACTTTCGAACTGCTAGGTTGGCAGAAGCTGGGACAAGTAATGGGAGCTGACTTCATTATGTGGCGCTATGGATTCGAACCACCAAACTGTCAACCTTTCTGATTGACAAGCTCAGCATCCTATCCACTGAGCCACCATGTTCCTGCAGGTAAGGATATTGCCACTCAAAATATCTGGCATGAGTGTCACAAGACATTTTCCTCTAGGGTTCAAACTGCCATCAGGCCAAGTTCACAAAGGGCATTGTGTATCAACAGTTGGATCTCATGCCAAAAGAGGTTTGAGGAGGAAACAAATGGAGGGAAATTTCATAGTTTCAAGAGATGTAACAAGTCATTGCAAGGTTTATAACATTTTACCACTTACCTTTCTGTTGTGGCCCGGCAGGAGCTGTTGGAGCTGCCGCCAGACTCCAACAGCGAGGGGTCTTATGAGTCGGCCCTGGAGGAGGTGGGGGACCCTAGACAGGGTTCCGACTCCGAGCAGGGCGAGGAGAGACTGGTTGGCCACCAGGTGGCGTCTGAGCCTTGGATCAGTGGGGAGGAGACAAGAGTGAGTGATCCAGAAAACACCTGTGAGTTGTTCTGAGATGCACGCCGTCAAAGGGCTACTCGGCGTCAAGACCAACGGCGTAATTACAAGAGGTGATTACGCTCAGCTGATGCTCCTCTCCTGATTATAAAAGAGACTGCTTGTGCCATGCCTTTCTGCAGAAGTCAACTTTAAGGACTAACAAGAAACAAACTTGGCAGGCTGGATTACTGCCAGAGTTTGTTTGCATTGCTGCCAAGTTTTGTAGGACTTACTGCCAAAGTGTTTATCTCTTTGTTTATGTGGCTTGCAGCCAACAAGAGTCTTGACTGATTAAAATAAACCTTCTCATTTATGCTGGTTTTGGCTTTCATTCCTGGACGGAGGAGCGGAGTCAGAACACCTTTCCTTGCAAATTCCAAAAATTCCAAAAATTGCTAAAGAAGTTTCATCTAATTACTGAGAGTTTGCACTCTGGAGATGCACAACTGAACATGGGACCACGTATGACCTGCAGGCTGCTCTCGTTGCATCCCTGTTCATTTTTCATTCTCCCTCTTTCCCTTTTTGCTTTTAAAACAACCCCCTTTGCATATATTAGTAGCCAACTTGATCTAGCTGGCCTAGAAAGTTCTAGTCCCCCCTTCTTTAAGCATGAAAGTCAAAACCAAATTAGGCCATTTTAGGCCAGGCATTCTCTCTTAGTCCAATTCACTTTACAGAATTGTTGCTGCAGGGAAAATAGGAGGAGGGAGGAGGAGTATTAAGTATGTTCACCACAGTGGTAGGTTTCAAAAATTGTTCGAACCTACTCTGTGGGAGTGGCCTCCTTTGTGGGAGTGGCTTGCTGCCCATGTGACCAGATGGGAGTGGCTTGCCTCCCATGTGACCGGATATGAAGATGCCGACGACACTTGTCAGAACCACCTTAAATTACCTCACACACAGCACTGGCACGCATAAGAATATGATGTAAAGTTGTTTTCTAAAAGGCATCTTTGGTTTGCGTTAAAACAACTTCAACACACGCAATGTTCTGATTGCACCACAAACGCAGTAGTCATCCTTACCTTTCACAGAGGCACTGAGTTTTATAAATATGAGCATGATAGTGTAGAATAATCATATCCAAGGACCAGTGGTGGGTTTCAAAAAATTATGGAACCTCTTCTGTAGGTGTGGCCTGCTTTCCGGGTCCACTGGTGGAACCTCTTCTAACCGGTTCGGTAGATTTGACGAACCGGTTCTACCGAATAGGTGCGAACTGGTAGGAACCCACCTTTGGTTCACCACCTAAAAGTACTAAAGGCAGAATATAAATAAACAAATAGTAATTACTGACCACTAGAAAGCCAGCTCATCGAAACAAAATCATTTCTTTCTTCCTTTTCTGATGATTCTTCCTCCTCTAATGCTTCTTTCATCCCACAGATCTGGCCCACACTACAAAGTTTCTACCCTTTGCCTCCTGAAACCCTTTTTTATCATATTAGGGCTGAATGAACAGCCTCCACCCTTTTGATTCAAAAAGTCCAGTCCACATTTGAATCAGCTGCTTTCTTTCATGTTCTCTCCAGGAACTCTTCTCCGAATCAACTTCCTGAATCTGAATAGGAAGCAATTGCTGGTTTTTTTAAAAAAAAGGTTTTCTTTCATAGCCCAGGAACACAGCAGATAAAATGTGGGCAACCATGACTAGATAGATGAGTATCAATTTGGTGGGCAACTTAATGAAAAGAGCCCCCCAACTGGGTACCCCTTGGACAATGGTGACGTCACTGGCTGCTTCTTTTTCCACAAACACTTCAGTGATTCTGACATGGAAGTATAGCAATAGCACTTAAACATATATACCGCCTCATAGTGCTTTACAGCCCTCTCTCAGCGGTCAACATATTGCTGGGTCCTCATTTTACCCACCTCAGAAGGATGGGAGGCTGAGTCAACCTTGAGCCTGGTGAGATTCGATCTGCCAAAGTTCTTGGCAGGCAGTGATCAGCAGAAGTAGCCTGCAGTCAGGGCTGGATTTAGATGAAAAGAGGCCCTAGGCTATTCCACTTATGAGGCCCTTTCACCTCCCATTTTTAAGTTTGTAAATTACATGAGAGACAATAAAATACATCATTACTGTGATATATATATCAATATATATCAATATATATAGCTGGCCTCCTGACGGAGGGCGGCTCTGCTCTGCGGCAAAGGCAGTGAGGCCAGCCGCCTCCCCTGCTGTGCTCAGCTGCCCGGCTCGGCCCCCTCGCCCTCACCTGCCTGGCCGCTGGTGGGCTCCGCGTCGACGGGGCGGCTACTGGGAGCGGCCGCGCCTCTCGCCCGACCGCCGGTGCTGGGAATGTGGGCAGGCTCCACAACTGCCGCAGCACTGGAACGATCTTAACCAATACATTTTTATGTTTGTTTATTAGCCATATGCGTAGAATTTCTCCTTATTTTCGGTTCAGTGTTTTAGTGTTCACTGTTTTTAGAATAGTGTAATTTTAATTTTGCTAACAATTTGAATGTAGGCCCCTCTTGATCTTGAGGCCCTAGGCTGAAGCCTAGTTAGCCTATAGGATAATCCGGGCCTGCCTGCAGTACTGTACTCTAACCACTGTGCCACCATGGCTCTAGTATAATATAATATAATATGGCCTAGGAAGCTAACAGCTCTGCTAAAGTGGATATTGACAAAATATTTTCCAATGCCTACCTTCAGTTTTCACCTTTCTCCGCTGAACACTTTCCATATATTATCCTGCTGTTATTATACTTTTTCAATTTATTAAGCACATTAGCTTTTCATAACCATTATTATATTGCCCTTCAATCATATTCCTAAGACAGGGTCCAAAAAGGCCCAATTAAAAACCAAACAAACAAACAAGCTAAAAACAGCATCAAACACTTTGCAGGATTAAAATTGCAGCAAAAAAAAGCTTGAACAAATTAAAGCGTCTTTGTTCGATACTAAAAGGATAATAAACTAATTGCCAAGTAAGTCTCTCTCTCTCTGTGCAGAGTTTCTATACATCCCCAAGATGGCCTCCCTCTCATAGCTGACCACTGCATTTAAAGTAGGCCTCTAAAGTGTCCATTGAAGACTATAATATACAGATAGGTACGCTTGGAAAAAGTGTTTTGAAATTTACTCTTCTCAAGCTATAAAGTGATTTTAAGATTAAAAAAAGGATGTAAGCAATTAGAACTGGACTTCATATTTGGAAGCTTGAACTATTTCCAAAATGGCTTAACCATAGTTCAGTGAGCAAAAGATAATGTTCATTCATATTTCTCATAGCCTGTTATTAAACACTAGACATTGTTTGAAGTGGTCTCTTGCCCTGTACTTTCCGAAAGCTCTTAAATATCTATGGATAGAATGCTGAAACCATCATGGCACCATGACATGACAGATAAGATAAGCCTACATTTTCCTCAAAATAAATGAAGAAAACAATCTGGATTCTCATGTGGATAATAATTGCCTGTAAAATTAAAGCCCTATGTAGACATTTAGTTGAATATATGGAAAATCTCAAATTGATTAGAAAATTGATGCACACAAGAAACCTTCCCCTTTTTATCCCCAACCTTAATATATTCAGCAAGTGATCTGGAAGCTAGTTATATTTCGGTTGTACGAAAGTTAATAGAGATCTCTGTACCATCCACAACTTTTGGGGGAAATCTTTGAATCATGCAGTGAATAAGAAGTAGACCTAAATACAGCTTTTCTCAAATTTCCAATGATGAGAATCAGGGACAGTGGTGGTACAGCCCTATTGTCTACACCACGAGTGTCAAACTCACGGCATCACATTGCCATCATGTGATGTTTCCCTTTGTGGAGCTGGGGTAGGCGTGGTCTGCAAATAACGCATTTAGCCCGCAGGGCATCAGTTTCACACATCTGGTCTACACAGTTTGAATATTCTATGCTTTCAGCGGAATGCCTGAAAAAGTCTTTGACTAATGTTTGTGGATCAGTTTTCTTTGCCATGGTGGCTCAGTGGTTAAGACACTGAAGAAAGATTGGCAGTTTGAATCCCTAGCGCTGCATAATAGAGTGAGCTCCCATTACTTGTCCCAGCTTCTGCCAACCCAGCAGTTCGAAAGCATGTAAAAATGCAAGTAGTTTGGTGGGAAGGTAACAGCGTTCCATGTGCCTTTGGGGTTTAGTCATGCCGGCTACATGACCACAGAGAGATCTTTGGAGAGTGCTGGCTCTCGGCTTTGAAACAGAGATAGCAATAGCAGTTAGACTTATATACCGCTTCATAGGGCTTTCAGCCCTCTCTAAGCGGTTTACAGAGTCAGCATATTGCCCCCAACAATCCGGGTCCTCATTTTACCCACCTCGGAAGGATGGAAGGCTGAATCAACCTTGAGCCGGTGAGATTTGAACAGCCGAACTGCAGAACTGCAGTCAGCTGAAATAGCCTGCAGTGCTGCATCAGAGCCAAGGTGGCGCAGTGGTTAAATGCAGCACTGCAGGCTACTGCTAGATCAGCAGTTCAGTGGTTCAAATCTCACCGGCTCAGGGTTGACTCAGCCTTCCATCCTTCCGAGGTGGGTAAAATGAGGACCCAGATTGTTGGGGGCAATATGCTGACTCTCTGTAAACCGCTTAGAGAGGCCTGAAAGGCCTATGAAGCGGTATATAAGTCTACTGCTATTGCATTTAACCACTGCGCCACCTCGGCTCATTCTAAGATGAGCAGCGTCCCCTAGAGTTGGGAATAACTAACACATATGTGAGATGGGAACCTTTACCTTTCTTTGCCTAAATGCAATAGCGCATATACTATTTCAAGATCCTTCACTAAAGCTTCTGCTGAATGGGGTGCCCTGAAGTAAGAAACTCCATGTTGAATTGGAGGCAGGGATAGGTCAGAAATGCAAATCTTGATATCTTGGGAAAATACAGTCTGCTGCAACACAGAAGCCAAATCCTGTTTCAAAGACAGGAGGCTAAGCTTTCCAAACAGATAAGCAGAAATCTCACAGGACATTTTGACCCTATCGAAGTCTAGATTAAGACCCCAAATCTAAATTGACTCATTTTGGCATCAGCTCTTTGGTGGAGGCCTTTTATCCAACCACATAATTAAAGAATTTATCATAACCACTTGTGTCAAATCAAGCAAACTCCTGTGTGTAGTTCTTGGCTTGCGTATCAAAGGATACGCAATGCTAGATGGATTGTTTTTCCAGCCAGATGGGGCATTCCTTCTCAGTGACTTTTCCTCTGATAACCTAAGGCTGACATGCTGAAATGCTGTACTGTGCCGAGGTTGAGATGCGTCGAGTTTGATGTGGTAACTTGCCAACTCTTTTCATTTCAGCCTCCAGGCCTGGTCTGGAACAAGCATAGCCACTTCGGAACTATGTAATTTTAAAACTATGTAAACCTTCTCATTTTTAAGAAGGATAACATATCATGAAAAAAATCATGACATGACTGACTAATTTTATGGGCAAGGGGGAAACTCTCAAGCAAACCTAAGTAATTATCTTCCACCATTTCTGCTTTAGGTTGCCGATGTCTACATGAGGAGAGACAGCAGAACACGTGGCTCTGTGGATGACAGACTCAATTCTTATCCTTTTCCAGTGACTAGGTTTGTGGATGATGGATCTGTAGTCTGATAACTAAGGTTATCAGACTAAGGATAACTAAGATAACTATGGTTTTCATATCCCTGGTTTAAACTGACTGGTGTTTCTTTTTCTAAGATTTCTAAGGACGAACATTTTCCAGGCTGAATGAAGGTGCAGAGGTCTGAGAATGGAGGTGATCACCCATAGAACATGTTCTGTATCCTACAAGCATTAATGATCTTGATTATGAATATGCTTGATGTGTTTTCCCATATTTTTCTTATTCATAACCAATGCAGGATACTACTTTTAGTGATATATTGCTTGTTAAGTTATGAAATCATGTAATGGTATCAGTTGTGGGATTCAGCCAGTTCGCACCTATTCTGGAGAACCTTCTAAGCAATTTGGAGAACCGGTTGTTAGAAGAAATCTCATTTTGTTTTTTCCACTTTACAGGGCTAATCTTGTAAGGGAGGCAGGAAGGAAACATTCTGGTCTTGTTTCTAGCCTAATCTTTATTGCCCTGGTTACAGAAACTGCCTCTCTGGTTAACCTTCATTACATTGTAACAGCTACGGCGAGGTGCCCATCGACGCGAGTGATGTTGAGTTGGCCACGCCTACCCAATCACATGAATACCGAGCCATGTCTACGCAGCTGGTCATTAGGGCAAAGAACTGGTTGTTAAATTATTTGAATCCCACCACTGAATGGTATGCTAAAGAACTGGCTGTTCCCCCATGTTTTGGAATGGGGTGCTTGCAATCCCACCTCCACCCTTGTTAGAAGTGATTGATATTTTGTGTTTATGTTGTTGTCCACATTACGAACAATATTTACTGTCTGAAATGGTATCGGATCTCCTGCTAGAGCAGGGGGTTGGATTAGAAGACTTCTCGGGTCCCTACTAACTCTGTTATTCTGTTACTTTTATCTTTTCAACAACAAAAAAATATGTTACTATATTTGTGTAGTATTCTGCTTTATATTGTAAACCCCTTAGATTCTAGAAAGGGCCGATGCCAAAATCTAAATCAATACATACAAATGCAATTTTTGCACTTTGAGGTACTTTATTGAAGATGTCTTTCTTACTCAAGTTGCAAACCTTGATTCCGAAATGGGTGTGCCCATTGCATTAGCACTGATAATATCATGATTTTGTGTCTTTCTTTATTGAACTAAAAAAGACAGGTGTGATAACACGCACAGTGCCAGGGAGGTTAGATCTCTCTTCAAAGGAATTTCAGTAGATTTACTGTAGAGGACTACAAGTACCAGAGGTGGGTTCCTACCAGTTCGCACCTATATGGTAGAACCAGTTTGTCAAATCTACCGAACCGGCTAGAAGAGGTTCCACCAGTGGACCTGGAAAGCACCACTGGTCCTTGGATATGATTATTCTACACTATCATGCTCATATTTATAAAACTCAGTGAAAGTTAAGGATGACTACTGCGTTTGTGGTGCAATCAGAACATTGCGTGTGTTGAAGTTGTTTTAACGCAAACCAAAGATGCCTTTTAAAAAACAAGTTTATATCATATTCTTATGCAGGCCAGTGCTGTGTGTGAGGTAATTTAAGGTGGTTCTGACAAATGTCATTGGCATCTTCATATCCGGTCACATGGGTGGCAAGCCACTCCCATCCGGTCACATGGGCGGCAAGCCACTCCCACAAAGGAGGCCACACCCACAGAGTAGGTTCGAACAATTTTTGAAACCCACCACTGACCTGTACATAAAATCTTTCTTTGGCTTCACTAAAAGAAACAATCAAAAAACCTATCATTTGATCGCTGTTAGACATGTTGGCTTTTCCTTTCTCATCTTATTTCTTCTGATTTGTGTCCTTTTACCAACTTTCCCATGGATTACAATTAGGTTGTAACATCCTCAGGTTGGAAATTTATGTTTTATTTTATTCTTGAAAATACTTATTCCCGTATATTTCTTACCTTCTTCTTTACTGCATTCTTATTTTTTCTTTTGTTTCTATTTTTTCTTTTCTGCATCTATTTTCCCATTTATTCTTTTAATTTTTTAAAGTTGTATTAATGCCATTGTTGTGATGATCATTTTAAGTTAAAATTGCTATAAAAAATTAAAAACGGTAGGGCCACATTGTATCAGCCATACTTAAAAAAAAAACAGCAAGTAGGTAAGGATTTTTATTCTGTTATATATAGAACAGCCACTGCAGTGGGAACATAAGAGACAATATGCTAATTAATCTAGAAGATCACAAAGGGCCATATAGAAATGTACGCTATCAGCGTGTGGAATCAGACAATCTTCAAGTCTAACTTTTCTGTTCATGGAAGAACTGCAGTTATCACCAAGCTGCAAACAAACACAAGGAAGAATTCATTATAAACCCAACATTTTTAATGAAATTGTCATAGAAAAGTTTGTCTGACAAATAATCACCTATAGTTATTACCTTCTTTTGGTATACATTTAACAAAATGTCTAGAACAGAGGCGGTATTCAGACGGGTCTCTCTGGTTTGGGTGAACTGGTAGCGCCCGCTGTGAAAGGCTCCGCCCAAATGCCCAGAGGTGGCTTGCCAATTTTTCTATTACCAGTTCACTCATGGATGCATGCATGCTTGCACGCATGAAGCTTCTGTGCATGCACAGAAGTGTCTGGGCAGGTGGGTGGAGCCTCCCGCCACCGCTACTACCCGTTTGCCCGATCCGATCTGAACTGGGAACAACCCACCTCTGCACATGTCCTAGCGTAATGCACAACCACTGTTCATGCACAGAAGGCAATGCACATGCACATGTGCGGCACATGCGCTCACATTTGCAAACCGGTAGGGAATCCCACCGCTGGTCTAGAACTCTCGCCATGACGTAAGACTGCTACTGAATCATTTCAATTTTAGAAGACCCATTCCCATTTTTTTAAAACTGAAAGAATATGGAATTTCTTGGAACCATAAAATATTCAGAACCGTGGATATTAGGAGTTTAGAAATCAGTCAATTTCCAGTCACATTTAAAATAATTTATTTTATCCTAAAGGACACTTTTTCCTCCTGACACTTTAAAATCTATTTTGTCTCGAGCCTTTTTTTAAGTGTTGTCTCAAGCAAAGAATGGTGTGAAAAGAATCAGGAGTGCAAAAAAGTGTAACATAAACTGTGTTTCAATATGCACATTAGTCCAAAAGGATTTAAAAGATCCATTTATCCAGCATTCTGATATGAAGTAAAATCATCGATGATTAAATAGACTTATGCTATTTAATAATGACCTTCAAGCTGCCTTTACTCCCAACTCGCTAAGCATAGGATCAGCGAAAACCAATAGTAAGGATAGCTCATTTTACTTTGCCTAGTAATTGGCATCCGTATTTAAAACCCACTTCGCAAGCCATTATTTATGCTAAATTAACATTCGGTCCTAATCTGCAAAAACTTACAACTATGGGGGGGAATTAGTCTGCTCTTTATTATTATTATTTTAGAAAACAGCAACTACATATATCAGCTATCCACCACCCCCAACCCCTATCTGAGTTCTGCAATCTGCAAGCTATAGCCTCAGCCTGTTTCGCAATGACTCATTTTTTAATATTAAAGACACATTATCCTGAGCTAGTAAATTAACAGCAGCCTATAGTGCGCACACACTGTCATCCATCTGCTTAAGGCTCTTGTCATATGACACCAACCTTGCATCTATAGATTTCATGTGGTATTCAAAAGCTATCAACCCTGCCTCTGAGATAGCCCACCTTCTGGCTCGGGGCTAGAAAAGTGACTCTCCATTTCCAAGTCTAATGACTGCAGAGATAATAGAAGTTTTCTTTTTCCTCCATGAAGGGGCTGGCATCTTTAGAGCGGGGGATAAAAAAAGCTCTAGTTAAAATGGCTCAGATTTGTTTTTAAAGGAAACCAAACTAATTGGCTCTCACCTGCTGTTACCAACCATAAGGAGCAATGACCCACCTCCTGCGTCTCCATCTGCATAACGCTGCCCTTGCCTTCATGGAACAGGATACAAGGTTTTGTTTTTTTTTAATAATGCAATAACCATTTCTAACCAGCTAGCAATATAACTAGATTGAATGTTCTGAATGTTCTATCCACAGTTAGATGTTAGCTATTTTTTAAAGACAATTCCCAATATTCTGTCTTGTAGCTTGCTAATTACATAAGTCAGCTCCCAGTCCATCCTTTTCTGGCATGGCCAAAGGCAGATCTCTAAGCATATATACATGCTCCCTCGTGCTATTTTATTTGAGGACAAGCCAAGTTCTTCAGCATGGAGAAAGGGAACAAGAAATAATTAGCCAAAAATTAAAGGCAGAAGGTAAGAAAAAGAGAAAGTAGTGAAGGAAGTTAGCACACTCTACCAGAAAAATGAAATATCCTAGGAAATATATAGAGCCGAGGTGGCGCAGTGGTTAGAGTGCAGGACTGCAGGCTACTTCAGCTGACTGCAGTTCTGCAGTTCGGCTGTTCAAATCTCACTGGCTCAAGGTTGACTCAGCCTTCCATCCTTCCAAGGTGGGTAAAATGAGGACCCGGATTGTTGGGGGCAATATGCTGACTCTGTAAACCGCTTAGAGAGGACTGAAAGCCCTATGAAGCGGTATATAAGTCTAACTGCTATTGCTATTGCTATTGCTATTAAAAAGGCAGAATATTATATTAACCTGGATGAGAACTGGAGAAACATGGTTTTAGGCAGGAAACAGACTCACTCTTAGTAGTCACCTCCCCACCTTTGTCAATGAACCATTAAGGCCTGAGCCAGTCTATTCTATATAACAAAGATCAGAGTCATTTCATTGCCTTTCATTGCACACACACCCCAAGTTTCAACCAAACTTAGCACACAGAGAACCTACAAAGCTAGCGATGACCTCTGACAGAAACCAATCAGGATACTCTTTCTGTGCCCCAGGAAATTCAAAGCCCAGAGAGGGCATAAAACCCAGGGACTCTCTTCCCTTTTCACCCAGGAGCTCCAAGGCATTAAGCCATCTTTCCAAGCAGTCTCCTTGTTTCCAGTGTCTTTCTTCCCACTTGAAACTGAACCCAGATAGACATTTCCTCCAAGTATAGTTACATCTAGTTTATCCCCATCCCATCCATATTTTCCCATGCCTTTTTATTTTTATAAATCATTCTTGCTTCTACTAGAATCGTACAGGCCTTCATGCATTTCATTTTGTTCTTTAAAATTCTCTTCTTCCTCTGTTTCCACTCTTTCACTTTGATTTTATGATTCAGTCATCATACATTCTCCGTATACAATCATTTAACCCTAATTACCTTCTTTCATAGTGGTTGTTCGCTTTTGTATTCAAACTATATTTCTTCAGCTCCCATTAATTCTTGACCCTGTCTCTTCTTGTTTTATCAGATATCCTTCTTAAATATTCCATTCCTACTATATCCTATTTACTCTTAGGCATCTCTCAAGATACACACTTCTTACTTCCACATATTAAAGTGGGCAGAAGCATGCTTTTATAGAAACCTTATTTTACTTTTGATAAACATTCATTACTTGCAACAACTATCTTTCTCCTTAGATTTGACATCTAAAAATTCCTTTATTCATTTCCCCATTTTGAGTAAGTTTTCTATCAAGATATACAATTTTGTCTATTGATTGCAATTTTTCATCATTTATGTATACTTTTCCGGTGTGCTTTCAAGTTTCCTTGTCAAACAACAACCTTGGACTATGATACCCTAAGTTCAGTTCCATATTGCTTATTGCATCATGAAGTCTACCTAACATTTGCTACAAATATTTAAAGCCAACAACACATTATGTTTAAATCAAAAGCATATACATTTACATCCCTAGCCAACACACTTCTAATATTTCCAGAAACATTTCCTATACATTTATCCAGAAAAATTAAACAACTAAGATATATCCTTGCCGTATAGGTAGTCCTTGACTTACAACCATTCACTTAGTAATCGTTCAAAATTACAACAGCACTGATAAGAGTGATTTACAACAGGTCATCACACTTACAACCATTGCAGCATCCCCACAGTCACATGATCAAAATTTGGGGGTTTGGCCGCTGGCACGTATTTATGACAGCTGAGGTGTCCCCAGGTCATGTGACTGCCATTTGTGACCTTCCCATCTGGATTCCAACAAGCAAAGTCAATGGAGGAAGTTCTCTTCATTTAACAACCATGTGATTCATTTAACAACTCAGCATAAAGCCATACCTTGCGAATTTTGTGCATTGTCACTTCTCTACCTTTTAAATCAAAATCCTGCCACTTTTCCCTTGAAAAACCAATACTCCTTTAGGTTTTTTTTTTATCATTCATGCTACCTTTCCTTTTGTATACAGAAGCAATAGCCTTCTCTTAATCATCAGGTGCAGTCTTCACACATATACATTAAATTCGTTGGCTAATCACTTCCTAGGAAAATCAATTTCATATCTGAACTTTTCTCCCGTCGTATCATTTATACCTACAACATTTTTTTTCCATTTTCACAGCATTTATAACTTTATTAATCTTTTACTCAATGTTATCACTGATGGCATTCATTTCAACTCTGCTTTTTAAGATGCCGCCATGATGTTCATAATGTCATTTCAGCATCCTTCATTTCAATTTTATCCCAAATCATTTCATCCGTTTTAATTTTAATTCTATTCACTTTATTGGAGGCTCTCCGTTTAGCTTTCTCCATCTACTTCCCAAAGCTCTTTTTTATTCCCATCAAAACTGACCTGCATTTTGTTAGGTATAATTACTGATTGTACAGTTGTAGAGATTAACCTGATCTTGCATTTAATAACCGCAGCTAGATTGCTGGTGGCGCAATACTGGAAGAAGGAAGACTTGCCTACTATTCAAGAATGGACATTGAAAGTAACAAACCTAGCTGAGATGGCTAAAATATCTGCATATCTCAAGGACCATTCAAATGAGAGATATAAACTGGAGTGGAGAAGATGGATTGACTATACTCAAAATAAATATGGGACTAAGAAATTCCAGATAGTTTATGACTGAAGAAACAAGGAATGATATAATCTGTTTAGAACTAGCCTAGCAAGGAGGAGTTAAAGCTCAAATGAAAGATGATACTAACTTTTTTTAAAGTTTATCTTAGAATGTTTTTGTTAAAGATTTATACCCTGTATTGGTTCTGGGAAGTCGGGGGGGGGGTTGGGGGGTTGGGGGGAGGGTGGGGGAGGGAAGTAAATATTTGTAAAAGTTTTTTTTTCAAAATTCTCAATAAAAAATCTGACCTGCATTTTATCTACTTTTTAAAAAACTTAATCATTCTTTGCTGTTTTTGTTTTGTTTCTCTGTAGATTATACAATGCCTTTCTAGCATTCCCATTTCTGCAGCAATTATTTCTTAAATGTATGGGGCTTTTTCCTCATCCACCGCCTCTTTGTAGTGGCATGAGGGAATGACCTTGAGAAATGAGTCAAGGAGATGCTGCCTTGGGAAAAGTCAGATAAAAGAGAGGTGAATCTGCAGCTGAGTAACAGCAGAGAAAGAAACTTAGAAAAGGTCCATCCTAACTTATCAGGCAGTAAAAATAGATGGCGGGAGATATGTACTTTCAGATTTGCAAGATTCTGCAATTAACAAGAGTCTGTTAATGTAGCCTTATAATGATGTGGAATTGGCTCATCTTATCACATTTCTTATGAAATCTGCTTGGGATGGCTGCCACACTTCCACTGTATCATTCCACTGAGCATCTTTTTCATTCTTCACTTCAGCATAATTTCAAACACTTCTGTAGTACTCTGATATATAATGTGTTTCATTCTATTCCAAGCAACTTCTTCATTCTTTTTCTTCATACTCTTTTCCATTCATTCTGTTGGGAATTTAATACATTTCAGAATATTTTTTTTTCAAATAGGACACAATCTTTTCTTCTTATTGGCATTCAAATTTTATCACTAGTTTAATTCGGTTTCTTCCAGCTTTCAGCCAAGATTTTCTCCTTATACAACCTGATAACGATCCATCCATATGAAGAACCTTCTCATAATCCTTATGGAGGAGTTGAAAAAAAATTTTGAACTTGGTCGAGTGCAGCCAGAATCCGACATGCAGACATGGAAAGATAATTGGACGAGAAGACCTCCAAGGTCCTTTCCAGCCCTAGGAATTCTCTAATTCTCTAAGATAAATAATCAAATAAACTATGTTTTTAGATTTATATTCATTTCTTTGCACAGGGGGTCTCTTTCTTTACCTCCCTCCCTCACATCTATCACATCCATCCATCCATCCATCCATCTATCTATCTATCTATCTATTTGTTGTGGCCCACCGGTGGCCTGCAGAGGTTGCAACAGAGTTGTACAGTGAGGAGGTTGAGGAACTGCGTCCCTTATCCAAGAATAGCTACCAATAAAAAGATAGAAACCTTGTCTGATATATTGCTCTCAAATAGATCTGATTCTGACCAGATTATTTGCTTTCTTTTTTTGAAACTCAGAGGAGAAAATCTGATTTCCCTCTGTAGGAGGCATTACTCTTCACATGTTGCCACAACAGAATCCTACTTAAGAAATTAGTTCAAAGGACTTCATGCTCTGGTCCTTCAAAATTCAGAAGAAATAAGTACTGAACTTCCAGAGGAAGAAACGGTGGACTGAAATCAGTTGCAAAAAGCAAAACCAACAGCCATTACCATGAAGAAAGGTAATGTTTACGAGGGGACGCGATGGCTCAGTGGCTAAGATGCTGAGCTTGTCGATCAGAAAGGTCGGCGGTTCAAATCCCTAACTCCATAATGGAGTGAGCTCCCGTTACTTCTCCCAGCTTCTGCCAACCTAGCAGTTCGAAAGCACATAAAAATGCAAGTAGAAAAATAGGAACCACCTTTGGTAGGAAGGTAACCGTGTTCCGTGCACCTACGGCATTTAATCATGCCGGCCACATGACCATAACATCTTTGGACAGCACTGGCTCTTCGGCTTTGAAACAGAGATGAGCACCGCCCCCTCGAGTGGGGAACAATTAGCACATATGTGCGAGGGGAAACTTTACCCTTTAAGGTTTATGAATGAAGATATTAAATACACAGATGTTAAAACAAAGGACAGGGTCTCATTTCAGATGCTTTGCTCTATAACTTCTATAGGCCCTAATCAGCATGGTGGCTTGCATGGTTAGAATACTGGGTTGGAGGTTAACAAGGTTGCGCTTGAGATCTGACTGCTGCCAGAGGGCGGGGTGAGTTCCTGTCCTTTGTTCCAGCTCCTGTCGGGGACATGAATGGAGTCTCCTACTGGGCATCCCCCAGTGATGAAACAGTGATGTCACCAGCTAGTCCTTTAACCCAGAAGTGCCCCGGTGCTTCTGACATGAGTGCAATTCAAAGCATGGGCACCAGTTTGATTATGTTCTATACCCAATTTAGATGCTTAGGATAGAAATAAGAAATCTTCTAGTTTTTTCCTCTGGGAACTCACAGGTCACTTGGAAGGAGTGGCATATAAATTTAATAAATACTAATAAATAATGTGATGACCTGTTCACAAAGCACCTGAGCTAGAGGGCCTTGTCACAAAATATCCATCAAGCTGGACTGCCACAGTGCCCTTAACTCTCCTGGGGGATTGGAAGGCATTATTCTGAGTACAGAGAAGGATTTGATGCCTTCCTATTTTGGAAGTTTTCCATTTCATTTTATTTATTTATTAAAAGAATTTTAAAAAAAAAAAAAGACAGGTAGGACAGGTATCCCAGTGGGGATCAAAGGCAGTATTAGAAGGTAAAACAAGACCTGCAGGCACCATGTTGCAAACCTGTGATTTTCAAGCTGTGTTGTGTGGAACCCTACTGTCCCAGAAGAAGTTGATGGAGTTCCATGAAGGGCAAAAATAACAATAACAATTTGAACATACCTAAGTGGTATCCAAACCAAATAGGTTATAGCGTGTTCCTCTAGGAAAAAAAATACTTTGCAGATCAGGAGTTCCAATATTTTGTTTTGTTCTGTTTAACTAACAGATTTTCTGGTCTGGAAAAAATAAAGATATCCTCTCTAGATCTTCCATAAAATCACTTGCTTTCTTCACCTTCTCTGCCACTCAGGATATTCTTCAGCCATGTGACATTAAGGAAAGCCCCAGAGAATAATTGGAGCAGCAACAAATTAATCAAGAGATACTAATTAGATGGATTGGAGTAGACACAAAGTAGATTTTCCCCCCCAAAATATATAGAAAAGGACAAAGGAACTATTAAGCCCAATTCATTTAAGGTAAAGGTAAAGGTTCTCTTCACACATATGTGCTACTTGTTTCCGATTCTAGGGGGCGGTGCTCATCTCCTTTTCAAAGCTGAAGAGCCAGCACTGTCCGTGGTCATGTGGCCAGACTGACTAAATGCCGAAGACACGCGGAATACTGTTACCTTCCCACCAAAGGTGGTTCCTATTTTTCTACTTGCATTGTAACATGCTTTCGAACTGCTAGGTTGGCAGAAGCTGGAACAAGTAACAGGAGCTCACTCCGTTATGCGGTGCTAGGGATTCGAACCGCCAAACTGCAGACCTGCTGATCAACAAGCTCAGCATCTTAGCCACTGAGCCACCGTGTCCCTATTCATTTACAGGCACCTAAACGTTTGGGGAGATCAGTCCCATCTGAAGAAAAATGGGATGACCTCGCATCCAATAAATAATGGGTTGGAGATTTTTCCTTCCCTTTGAAAGAGGCATTTATTTCCCTATCTCATTTGCAAATTTCTTTACAATTCTTCTTGGTGATATTTGGGGAGTTCCCTTTGTTATTGTAAGATGGAGAAGGTGGCTGCGGCTACTGCTTTTTTTTGATTCCCTGGTATCCAATTAATAAGGTTTAAAGTGGGCAATCAGCCATCCTCTGCAAGAACTCCAAAGGGCAGGCTGGATAAAGATGTCTTTCCATTGAAAAGAAGAAAAAGAATAGAGTTTCCCATGACAAAGACATTCCACTTCAGTCACAGGAACCTTTTTTTTTTTTTTTTACTTTCTAGCTGAAGGTGAAAGGCTGACTTTACATAAAAGTTTCTTTCCCTCTCTTGGTCTTTTCCTTTTTCTTTAATAGCAACACCTGTCTCATCAGCAGGGCCACTCTGAAGGGAAGGGCCTCAAGGCACCTCAGTCCCACGATTCTCCATGCCTCATTCTTCATCCACGCTGCTAGTAATGTACCATCACTGGCACAGTTACACCTGAACACACTGGTGCTGCCAAACACCTGGCTTGATTTTCCACTGTCCAAATGAAAAATAAGCATAATCTGCTTTTTTGAGGATACAGCAAATGAGGGAGTTCATGACAAATTGTGTTAGTTTATGCAGAATAGTGATAATAAGATACAAATGAGGAGAGGGTACAGTGTGTGTGTGTGTGTGTGTGTGTGTGTGTGTGTGTGTGTGTGTGTGTGTGTTGCTTAATGAAGAATACTAATCATGCTTTCAAGGCATGTAGTGCCCTTCTCATTAGAGGCAACACGTAAAACCAGCTTAATTTGTTTGAAACTAGTTGTACACTGTTTAAATATTTGCTAGATATTTTACTCCAACCTTTTGGAGTTAGTTCTTTGTTTTGTTTTGGATTTTATGCATGCTACAAAAAGCAGGGCTAATCGTTTAAGCACAGGGTATGATTCTAACTTTCATGCTTGCCTTCCCTTTGCAGCACATGATGTATACCCCGGCTTTTGAAGATGCTAGAGAAAGGATTTTATTGATTTACATGCTAATTCTCCAACTGTTACTAATTCTCTTGATTCTAGTTTCAAAAGTTGTACTACCAGCATTCATCACTGTAGTACACTGGAGGGGCTGAGAATCCTTCCCAATAAATTACAAGAACTGTGACTAATTATAGTGATATTAACTATGCAAAGTTACTTGGGCCTTAACATGGATATCTTTATCATTTCAAATTATGCCTTTGACTTTGACAGCCTTGAAATTCCTGGTTGTTTTTAATTTTTAAGTATAGGCAGAGGATTGGATGGCTAAATTTATACAAGGAAAGAGCATTCTGCCTCCATTAAGGCTCAAGATTATGCCAGTCCAGCCTTAGTGCCTCTGGACATGTAGACATCTTAGCATTACTCATCCTGGGAAGATCTGTCAAGGAAATTGTTATATAAAGATACTACAGCTCTATAAATGTCCTTGCTCTCAAAATCATGTGAAGTATTAATACCGCTTTATAAAACCTTAGGAAGACCACACCTGGAATACTGCCTCCAGTTTGGGTCACCGCATTACAAAAAAGAAGTTGAGACTTTGGAAAAAATGCAGAGAAGAACAATTAAGATGATTAAAGGCCTCGAGATTAAAGCATATGAAGAACAGTTGCAGGAATTGGGTATGACTAGTTTAAAGAAAGGAAGAACTAGGAGTGACACAATAGCAATGTTCCAATATTTGAAGGGCTGCCACAAAGAAGAGGGGGACAACTTATTTTTCAAAACACTAGAAGGCAAGACAAGAAACCATGGATGGAAACTAAACAAGGAAGAGAAGCAAGAAGAAACTCCCTAACAATGAGAACAATTAACCAGTGGAACAGCTTGCCTTCAGAAGTTGTGAGTACAGGGAGATTTTTAAATAGAGACTGGACAGCCATTTGTCTCAAATTGTATATCATCTCCTCAGAGGTGGGTTCCTACCAGTTCGCACCAGTTCGGTAGAACCGGTTCGTCAAATCTACCGAACCGGTTAGAAGAGGTTCCACCAGTGGACCCAGAAAGCAGGCCACACCTACAGAAGAGGTTCCAAAAAATTTTGAAACCCACCCACTGACACACACACACACAGACAGACAGACAGACAGACAGACAGACAGACTCACACAGAGAGAGAAAGAGAAAGAAAGAAAGAAAGAAAGAAAGAGTGAGAGAGAGATGAAAGAAAAAAAAGAAAAAGGGACAGAGAGACAAAAGGAAGGAGAGAGAGAGAGAGAGAGAGAGAGAGAACACATGGCTGGCAAGCCACTCCCACCAGGTCCCATGGCTGGCAAGCCACTCCCACAAAGGAGGCCACACCTACAGAGTAGGTTCGAAATTTTTTTGAAACCCACCACTTCATCTCCTGCTTGAGCAGGAGGGTCAGATTAAAAGACCTTCAAGGTTCAAGGTTCAAGGTTCAAGGTTTATTAAACTTGTATGCCGCCCTATTCCCGGAGGGACTCAGGGTGGCTAACAAACCAGAAGGGAAGGGAACAATACAGAAAAAAAAGCAAAAGACAGACAACAAAATACGAAAACAATTTAAAAGCTGTCAACAGCCACACAATTCGAGTGGGGATGAGAACTCATCAGCCCCAGGCCTGTCGGAACACCCAGGTCTTGACGGCTTTGCGGAAAGCCTGAAGGGTGGTGAGGGTCCGGATCTCCATGGGGAGATCGTTCCAGAGGGCCGGAGCAGCCACAGAGAAGGCCCTCCTCCGGGTGGTCGACAATCGGCATTGGCCGGCGGATGGAATTCGGAGGAGGCCTAGTCTGTGAGATCTAAGGTCCCTTCCAGCTTCATTTTGATAGACTTCAACACACTTTTCTTCTTGCATGTGCAGGCTAAGTAAATGTAAGATGGGGTGGGTGGAAACAACAAGGGATTTCATTGCAGATCTGACTTATAGATTAGTTCCTCAGGTTCCTAATAAACTAATGGAGATGCAATGGTTGACGAAGTCCACCTCAAGTTCATCTTTCTCCAGATGAAAATCCCCAACCGCTGAAAATATAGGACATGGTTGGGGCCAGGCTCTTAAATTTTATTTTCATCTCACAGCTAAAGCGACTCTTCTCCTGGGTAGAGTCTTCTTTGCAATATTTCTTGGATTAATCATGTGATTATGGTTGTTTCATTTCAGGAATTAACAGAAAAAAATTCAATTGTCCCATCAATATTATAATTGTTTTAAAAAATAATTATTATTATTATTATTATTATTTGCTGAAAGAAGACTTGGAGGAATGTACTTAATTGAGCCCATGAAGAAGAGCCCATGCTGGTTTTTAAAAAGATGACAATTTGGCCAGTTGAGAGAGAGAAGAGAAACTTCATTTGGAATCTTTCTCTCCATTAATAAAGTCATCCAGGGAACTACAGAACTTGCCCTGTCTCATCTCCATCTTCCACTTGCAAGCCTTGATGATTCAAAAAAGAAACCACCTTGACTGGCCTGAGGCCAGATCTGTTTAATGGACTTGAGTCCAGCCAATGTGATCATGAAGTGGGTGGGATCCTGTCAGTGTCTTCCAGTGACTAACGTAGAAGCTCAGACTTGGCAATTTCAAGATGAGTGGACTTCAATTCCCAGAATTCTGACGTACACCCATCTGCAAGTTTGCAAAATTCACTGAGCCACACCCTCAAGCAGGATGCTGGAGCTTCTAAAAGCTGGACTTAGTCCTCCAGTTCACTCAGAACATGAATGAGTGGTTTCCTAATCTCAGGCAGTTACCATTCAAGCTAAGGAAAAGATATAGTTCCTTTAAGAAGTGCCTGAAAGATACAGCCAAGGTACCCACTTGAGAGCCAATTACTATACATCTTTACATGTCTGTTTCTTGAACCAAAAGGAATTGTTTTCAAACATGATGCAGAGTTCTGTTAGAGAAAAGAGTGGAATGGAATACAAGAATTTTAGCATGTGAACTGTTTTCAATTTATCCAGTGGGATCCTTGGTGCTCTCTGAGCTTGGTTGTTTTCTTGCAGACATTTTATTACCCAACTAGGTGACCTCATCAAATATACAAATATTCTCTTCTATTGACACCAATCTATCCATCACATCACAACAGAAACTTTCTCATTCTTTTTCTCAGACTTCCTAAGCAGGATAGTTTACAGACAGTCATTTACGTTAAAAATCTCTTCGAATGTTATTAGTCTAGAACAGTGTTGGTGAATCTTTTGGGCACCAAGTGCCGAAATGGGAGCATGCACACATGTGTGTGTTAGATAAGTTCCCCGTTGGGAGAGCGAGTACGTTCAGCGAAGCGTTGTGAGAGTTGTGTCGGAGAACACACAAACCAGCATACAGAGACACTGCAGTTTAAATAGGCTTTTACTTTCATGGAAATAGAGGTATCAGAGTCCATCAAACAGTCGAAGTCATACACGGATAAGTCAGTCAGTCATTAATGTCTTTCAGTTAAGGGATAATCCAAATAACATAGTCCAGTAATCATATAATCAGTCCAGTAATCAAAGTTTGCTAGCAGTTGCAAAACTTACAATAGCTCACAGCACTTTCAGATCAGATCAGCCCAGCATCTAACAAACAGAGAGAGCTAACAGTCATTCTGGCTCCCTCTTATGGCCGGTTGAGGAAAACAGCAACCAATCACATTTTACAGTATGATTTAAAGAAACAGGTATAGCATTGTTACATGATTTATATATTGCCAACCCAACTGTTAGAATTATCTTCCTAACAGTGTGCACATGCCGGAAACTGGAAGAACAGTCAGCCAGTGCCCATGCATGTGCCAGGAATATGATCTTTCGGTTCCCGGCACATGCATGAGCACCGGCCAGCTGATCTTCATGCATGCATGCATGCCAGAAACCAGAGGTGGCCAGA